>NW_027121820.1:0-5049 GCF_030686945.1 Centruroides vittatus | reverse complement strand
AATTTCGCCGAATTACAAATAAGACTATAAAATAAATCGAATTAATTAAAACAATTCTAAACACCGCCATTTGTAAATACGTAACGAAATGAAATTTATTTTTAACGAGTTCGTTTACGTTATTTTTTCAGAGGAAAAATTGACATTTTTTTAAATCAAAGTCGATTTAGTACGATAATTTACAGGATAATAAATTATTCCGTAAATTATTACGCAAGTGGCGGAATAGTCTGGCGGGCCCCGACCGACCAAACTGAAATTTGCTTCGAATCAATTTCGGAAATCCGAGGGGCGATGCGGAGGCAACTAAACAGCCTTTCGGGAAGGCGTACGTAAATTACTTCCCGAATTCGGTAGATGCGCCCGGCACCGCTAAAGCAGTCGGTTCCGCGTTATTTCGCTTTCGTCTCTATAACGCTTCGGTGTTAACCAGACATTATTTCGTACGAAACGATTACAAAAAAATTGCTTTTAGCCCCGGGTATAATTAAATTAAACGAAATATCTACAAACGTCGAGCGGATAATAGTAAGGGCTTAGTAGGGTCCGGGCACACCGGCGATAATGGGCACGAACACTCGGGATTGGAAGTAGCGCGCTTAATAAAAACAAAAAGGGGTGTGCCCGACGTTCGAAGATATTTTATTTTATTTAATTATTCGATACGTTCCCTCGGTCACTCGTGGTAATTGGCTCGGAGTCCTTCTAATCCCTTAGCTTTTATTTTATCATATATTTTTGGCGCTTTCTAACCGTTATGCGGGTTCGCCGGTAGGTCGGACGGCGTCGGACCTCCTTTTTCTCGGTTAACGGGTCGGTCGAACCCGCCCACCGTCGAGGATGGCCGTCCAGTCCGGAACTAATTACTCGTCGGGTCGAGTGGAGGAGGAGAGGGGGCTCGTCGATAAGACAGAGGCGAGATTCGAATAAACGACACCGGTTAAAATAACAAACAGAATTTATTACGAAACAATAAAGAACAGTTACACCGGATAACATTGACGGAGATATTCCGTACTAAATTAGGAAAGTACGAACCCGAGAGAGAGTTTACAAATAAGTGGTCGTCGTACCTCAACGAGGATCGGAGTCGGAGGACGGAGTCGATTCGGAATCCAATCGGCGGCGCACAGGCTTCGAGTCCGACTAGAGGTGGGAGCTACGAACGACCCCTCCGTCCTCGCTCCCCTCGTTAATTTTCTCGCCAATTAGCGAATTTTGTCTTTAGTTCCGTCGCGACTCAGTTTCGAGTTTCGAAGGGAGGAGAAATACAGTCATTCCCCTAAGACGGGTCGGCTTTTGGTTCGGAATTTGGTTATCGATGTCGAAATACAGACTAATTTAAATTTATATTTTGCCGGTAGATTCGGGTTCTCGCTGTTACGTCGGGAAGAAAATGCACAAACGACAACGGCCGAATAACTTTAACTTAGTCCCGAGTTTTGTCGAGCCAATTTTTGTGCAGAAGCCTCGCTCGGTCGGAAATATCGTCACCGGCCAACCGCCTTTGGTCGATCCAAATCGAGAGCAACTTTTACGGCCGATTGCGGAGACGGCGGTTCGGAAAAATGTCGTGGCAGAGACAGCGATTCGAGCCGGTCGCAATGTTACTCGACTCGCTTTCTAGACTCACTCGACAGCGGGTTTAGAGGGCTTTCTGTAGTTTTGTCGGTAGAAAAGTTAGATAAAAGTGGATACGGTACGAATCGACAAAATTATTCACGAATTACTCGCTCGGAGCGAAAGTAACAAAACTATTTTAAATGTTGCAAATGGGCGAAGACTTAAAACTACGATTAATTTAAATCGGATGCATTTCTTTACAATTCGAGTACGTGTCGGTTATAAAACGTTAATGCATTTCGGAGTGATTGTAGTTAATCGCCTAGTCGTTCCGAGACAATTTGAAATATTTTATTATTACCGCTACATTTCGACAGTTACGAAGGGAGACGACGTCGAAATCTGTTCCCGAGACGAATTTTCTAAATCGTCATTTCTTAACTAACTGTTTCGCGAGCTTTACCTCGCGCTTCGATGCTACAAAGACGCCCTCTCGGCAGAGACGTACTCGCCGCCCTCCTGTAGCCAAATTATAGCCGCGACGTCTCGGGCCCCGTGGGGCTTGCGGGATTAAAAAAACCGAAGAAATAATGCGCGGCGCGAGAAAAATCGCCAAAGTCGAAGAACGGTCGGACAGGCGTAAATGGAGAAAATCACGCGACTATACGACGATAATCACGCGATTTACATTTTCCGTTCGAACGCCGGTGACGTGGTTAGTTTCTATTTGGACGGTGTTACCGCGGCGTAAGATTTCCTTTGTTTCTAGAGAATTTCCTTTAAAAACGAAAAATACAGTTAAATTCGTTATCTACGGAACCGATAATTTGCTAACGTTAACTTTCCCGGAAGTTCGGAAAACTAATTAATAATATTTTGGTAGGATAATTAGATTTGTTTTTCTGGCTTACGGATGCCCGCGCGTTTTAAAAGAATTAATAGTCAATTAATGCAGTTTTTATTAATTAATTTGATTTAAATCGAATGGTGACGGCGACCGAAAACCGGAAGTAGTATCTTCCCGCACGCGCATCGAAGTCTAATTTGAATAACGACGTCGTCGGTCGACGGTCGGTGCGGCGACGTCTAAGGACGCCGGGCCAATCTCGACGCCGTTAAAGAATCGGTAAATCGGTCGAGCCGTCGACTTTCTTTAACGCGTAAAGTACGGGAAGTGGGTGGCGGCCGGCCGGCTCTGCCCCGGTAACCCGTTCGGAAACGGGGGCGTCGGTAACCAGAGTTTCGACCGTATTCTAAAGCGTTCCTAAGCAAAATTTACGGACGAAAGAGCATTCGTTTATTTCGCGATACTAATCAATATAATTACGCGCGATTCGCGCCACACGTATTTTTCGGTAAATCGAACTACGGTTATTTACCCTAACGAAGGGCGACACCTACGACCTTTCCACGCGTATAATTCGTCCCGGTATTTCCCTTACACAATGCGAGGATTTGTTAGCGTTACCTTTCTCTAGTCGAAAAATATCTCTCGGATCGGTTCGGTTTTCTCGGCAAACCCGGAAAACCAAAATATATCGAAGCACGAGAAATAGAAACGCGAGTAAGGCGAAACGTTTTTCTAGCCGAAACATTCGACTTCCACCGAGAATCCCCACGCGGCCAATTTTACGATTATAATCAATTTTTTCCGTTAAATGTATAAAAAGAAACGCGAATTTATCGTTACTTATCGAGATTTTATTGTAGAAGGTAAACCCAATAAAATATATTCTGTAAGTTCGACAATAAATTATTTATACCGGTTCTTTTTAGCGCGTTCTATCCAACGAAACCTAATCGATAAAGATGAATTATATCTTATTATTGGGCTACAATTTTCGAAACTCGAAGACCCGCCGGTGGCATCTGTCCTTCTTTTCTCTCGAGAACGGCGTTAGATAGATACGGAAAGCGGGAGGACCCGATCGACTACGTACGAACTTCCGGTTCGAACGGGAAGCGGCGTTATTTCGGTTCGAAAATGTTTTGCCCGAGGAAGTTAGACCGTATTTCGAACGGGAAAAGCGTCGCGTACGGGGGCGAGACGTTACTAAAGGTCGGAGCCCGGCGTTGCCACCGCGTGGCAATAATTGCCGGCATATTTTTTAATTATTTCGTTACCGAAGTAAGCTTCGAGTCGATTACGCTTGGGACGGGAATGCGCCCGCGGTGGCGGAGCGTAATACGCTAGGCAAAGAGGTACGAAAAGACGGAAGCGATAAGCGTCGGTGGGTGGTTACGTAAGTTCGATTTAATTTCTCGTACTCGCGAATTTTAAACCCCTCTTTTAAACGTTTTTGTGCGGAAACGTGGGTTCGAAGAATGCAAAATTGCCGATTCTACGCGCGGTTTACGCATATTTCGAGCTAATCGACTACAAAAAATTTGTAAGTTTTTATTATATCGCCGTCGGGAATTTTTTAAACGTTGCGGGATGAAATTTAATTATGTACTTTTTACCACATCGTCGTAAACCCGCCGATGCGTCCGAACGTGTGCGGGAACGGCGGGCGAAAAATAAAGATTTTCTCCTTTCTCTTCGAGTACTCGTACTCGTGGCGAATAACTAGCGCGCCGGCGGAATGTCCTATTAATATATCGACGAGACGGGTCTCGGTCGACCGTAATACAATAAAACGAGAGATAAAGGCCGTAAAGGCGACTAGATTAAGTTTTCGCCATTCTAAAAAGTCTTCTTTCTAAATTTCGATTTTGTTAAAACTTTCCGTGTAAATTTACGCGTAAAGATTTATTTTAAAATCTATCGGCTACGCCGGTTAAATTATACAAATACGGTACCGGCGATTATTCGCGGGACGTGGTCGCCACGCCGTCGATTTTCGTAGTGTCTCGCCCTCGCGCGTCGTACTTTTGCCGCAAACGATAAAGTCGTGCCGGTTATCTACCCCCTTCTGGAGAGAATTTTGGATTAGAATAACGTCGCTTCCCGTCGAAATCGGAAGTTTGTACGGTATAGTTACTCGGGGTGTCTCGCCCGTAAGCTATATCGATCGATCCGAATCGACGGTGCTTTTACAATAAGGACGGAGTCTATTACCAGAAATTTCCGAGCCCCGGTCCCTCGTCGTAATACGAAATTTGTTCGGACTCGGCTGCGCGATTAAAGTTTTAACGACGTAATTTAAATAATACCCGGTTTGCCGACCGAATGCGCCGTGACAAACAAACGGCGATTCTCGTCGATGCCTCGACGAAAAACGGGTCTCGGTTCCTCGATCGGTAAAATTTAACTCGGATTACCTCGTTCGCGTGGCTTCTCGATAAGGAAGGAGGTCGGTTCGAAAAAATAAAGGAACGAGCCGAGTCGTTAAATATTTTATCCACCGAAGCGGCCCAATTTCTACCGCGAGATTTCTCCGTCTTTAATAGCGGATTATCGATGTTGTAAGACAAACCTCGAGGAGACAAAACAATTATCGTCGACCAAAATATCAAAATAGTTGGTACGATCGTAATTTCCAT
>NW_027121819.1:0-41801 GCF_030686945.1 Centruroides vittatus | reverse complement strand
TATGTATTTTATCATTTAAAACTGATTAATGTGTCTCCTGCTGAGCAGCAGGAGACATGTTAATCAGTTACATCAGTTAATCAGCACATTAGTGATGTAATTCTGAAAGCGTCTATTTTGAATTATATGCACCGTGAGACTTTCAATCGTTTATAATAAAATGTATGTGTAGTGTCAATATTCCACCACAAAATGGTCAAAACTTCAAATTTTTATGCTTTATTGACATTAGTTACAGCAATAATAAAATTTAAAAATGATGTACTAACTTGAAAGATAAGGAAGACTAATCTGCTAGAACACTTTTGCATAAAAAGTGCTCTAGCTACAAGCAAAACAATCAATTGGATAACTCAAATAGTTGAATAGGAAGGAAATATTGAACCTTTGATAAAAACTATGAAAACAATTATCTCAAAACAGAATTTTTAGAGTTACATTGCTAATATTTTGGCAGGAGTTATTGAACATGTCTTCTGTTTTGATAGAAATAAAAGTAGATGTAAACAAACAAAACTTTCTATAAAAGTAATTTAAATATAACAAATGTAATTTAAGAAGAAAGTGTTACTTTTAATGGGTAATAAATACAAAAAATGAAGTTTATGCACTTTTGAGCTTAATGACTCATCTTAAGAAACACAAAAATGACAAATTATTAAGCTTGAAAGTGATTGAACATTTTGTATTTTTTATATTTATTCTCTACATCATAGAAAAATTACATTTTAGTTTTGTAATAAAATTAAATATAATATATTAAACAGATTCTAAAACTTTTTACACATTTTTCTACTTGTCTGAACTAGAGATGGATGTATCTTAGAATACATGGGTATATTTGCAGTAAAATAACAATCAACAGTTATTGGAAGTTTCATTGGTGCATGTGTGTTAGGGTGACAACAGATTTGTTTAGCAAAGTAAATTTTATGATAACTGATATTAATATAGAATATATTATAAATAAATTAAATGTTTTGCATATAAAATGTTTTAAAATATATGGTTACAGCTAAAAGCCTATGAATTGAATAAAGCTGGGATTAGCTAGATAATGTTAGCTTTATCAAAGTATTTTGGTTAAAGCAAGTACCAATCTATACATTTTGAACTTTCTTTGTCACAAGCAGATAAAGCTGAGATTATTCAAAAAGGTTGGATGAAGCAAAGAAGAAAACTGTACACTATCTAGATCAGTGATTTTTAAACTTTTTTGCGCTGCGGTCGGGCGGCCACAGCTCTAAAAAAACAATAGATATAAATCGTGGTTTCTTGTGTACAGTAAACCCTGTGACCATTGAGTAAACTTGTTTAAATTTTTCTCTGTATAGTACTTTTTATTTTCAATTTTTTTCATACCTTATAATAATAATATCACATTACACTCACATAAGTTATTTTATTTAATGAAAATGTCATTTTTGTTTGCTTGAATCCATCCCGTGGTCCCTATCTTAAGAAGCTCTGATCTCGGTAAAGCACAAATTTTAGGTTAACTTTTCCTCTGCTTCATCCATCCATTTTTGGAAAATCTCAGCCTTATACACTTGTGACTTGACTAAAGCATTATACACATAAAATTCGAAATGAATAGATTGTACTTGTAGGCTTTATACAAAAAACCGACTCTTTAAAAAACTGGTTTTCTAATCTCGACTTTTCTACGAAACCGGTTTTAACTGGTTTTCGAATTTTCACCACCCCCTCAAAATGGAAATAAGGAATGTTTGCAACTTATTTTAAAACTTTTTAATTTATTTAATATTTATAAAATATAACAAACAATAAAAACCGACCAGCGTCTACACAAAACAAAAAAGGAAATGCTAGATTATCACATTAAACTATAAAATTTACTCCATAGAAAACCATAAAGAAAAACTAATAACAATGAATGCCTACAAAATATTAATTTATTTCTTATTTTTCCCAAGAAAATATGATTTTAGAATGCAAAGAATGTCTACAGATCTATTGCTGAATCGTGTCCTTATTTTGCACACAAAATTGCCAGAAATAGAAAAAACTCTCTCACTTGCTACCGAGCTGGGTTTAATCGTCTTTAAAGCATTAAATAATAAATCTAACTTTTTCATTCTTCTGTTTGTACCCTCTAATACTAAAAACTTCTTTTTTAGTGTCTTAGGGCTGGACGAAGTCACTTCAGGTTCTTGGAGGAATTTAGGAGTTGATTTTTCCATAGCATTTTTTAAAGCTTTGGGTTAATTTTCTTCTTCTCCACTTTTTCATCATCGCAATCATCTTCTGTAGAATAATTTGGATATAATCTCGATAATATTTGTCCAGATAACTTAACAATATCAGATTTTGCAGCTAGTGGAAGAAATATGCTAGACGACTTTGTCCAAACGTTCTGTGGATTTTGTAAATAAAGGAGAAGTGTTACTAATCCTGTTTGTCTTCTCTCTTGAATTTGTACCTCTATGGCATGTAACAACTTGGAACTAATTTCAGTTTTCAAATTTTTCAATTCACATAACAGAAATTCAAACATGCTTTTACTTGTTAATAAATAGGACGACAAGATGCAAAAAGTTTGTCGTCCTAAGGCATCGGCTACTAAACGTATCGGTCCTTAAACTTTAAGGAACTCTACAATTTTACAATACTCTGCTTTGTTTCTCGTAGGAAAAGCTCCGATGCCATTCAAAGCTAAAACAAGGCATTCTTTTAAGTGTACAAATCTTTCTATCGTTTTTCCATAATTGAAAGATTTCTCCATATTGTAGGGAGAATTGGATGCTTTTTAGGCATAGGGGAATTTTTTGTTTTTGTAGTTAGTTTTATGAAACTTAGTATTTAACAATATTCCTATTTTAATATCCAGTCAGAGAGAATTTTGTGTCCAAATGTTGATGTTTTTAATCAAATAATTAATTAATTTATATGTTAAAGTTTAGGCTCAAAAACCAGTTTTTTGTTAGGAAACCCCGGTTTTCAAATTATATAAATTTCTTCAAAAAACCAGGTTTTAAAAACCGACAAACCCTAGTTACTTGCTTTAATGGAGAGGCTTAAATAAAGTTAGCATTAGCCAGTTAATCCTAGTTTTATCTGATTCACTAGTGTATATTCACATAATATATATGTGTAATGGCTTGGTAATATAACAACAAAATAAAAACTGTTATATTATTAAGCTGCGTTAATACATAACTGTTATTATACTATATTGGAAACAGTAATGTTAAACATTTTATGCATATTTTAATTATACATATGTACTTTTATTGATTTAAGTATTATAATTTTTAGTTACGATAACAATGTAAAGCGTATGAAAGTATACACAAGAGAAGGTGGCCAGCTGTATTATTTATCAGAATCAAAGTATTTCAAAAGTGTTGTTGTAAGTTAAAACGTTTATTTAGTTTTAAATAAAATATTCCAGTTTCTATAAAATCTTAATATTTAAAAAAAAATTTTTTAAAGGAATTAATAAAATGGTATGAAGAAAATAGTTCGGCTGATAGCTTCCATGGTCTAAATAGTAAATTATCTTATCCATTTAAAATGATTGTTTCCAATAATGTAGGTAAGAATTTAAAGATTTTACTTTCTTTCTGCATTAAAAAATTAATAGTTAGTGTTAATTCTCTGTATAGTATTTATTTATTTATTAGTAGCTTAAGCTGAATATAAGAGATTGAGAGTTTGTGTCTGTACTCATACACCAAAATCAACAGCCAGAGTCAAAAGTTAACCAAACAAATATTCACATATTTAAAACAAATGCTAATCGGTTAACTTGTGATTCCGATTTTGATCCTGGATGGTGAATACAAATGTTGATGTTAACATCAGCATTGGATAAATAATTATATGTCCAAAAGCTGGATTATTTTCAGACTAGAATGAAGCTAATTTTAGCAAAAGTAACATTTGAACTTGAGAAAAAATGGCAAATTCTGGAAACCAAATTAAGTTTTATTCAGAAAAAATTTCATTCTTTTATAAGAATGTCATCAAGAGCACTAGATAATTTTTTCTCTTTCAAATGTGTTCATTGTAATTTTGATAATTTAATAATTTTCAACAGCCAATGATGTTCTTATAAAAGAATGAAAATATTCCCAAATAAGTTTAATTTTGTTTCCACAATTACGCATTATTTCTCATCTTTTTGAAGCTAATTATAATTAGTTAAATTACTTTAGGCCAAATTCCATAATTTAAATACTTAAAATTAGTATTATTATATTCCAAAAGTGATCCAGCTCTATTTCAAAATACAGTGCATTCTCACAAATCCAAACCATTTTTGTTTTTCCCCCCCTCTAAATGTTCTGGTCAAAATAAAATTGGGGAATTTAAAAATCCTACCAAATTCGTAGTTTTTTTAAGTTACATTTCTTTTAATTGTATAATTTAAAATCATAAATTTTTAATTTCAGAGCCTTTGGGTTATGCTACAGCCATATACAATTTTTCTCCTGAAACTCCAAATATGTTAGCTTTAAAGAAAGGTGATCGAGTGACCATTTTAAGCAAAGCAGGTGGGAAAAAGGGTTGGTGGAAAGGACAAATAGGAGAAAAGGTACAATTCTTTTATGTATTTATAGTTAAAGCATACAATATTTAAATATTTTGAATAGTTACAAATCATATTACATAATATTATTATAAATAATATTATAATATTATATCATAATATTATAAATCATATTACATAAAATTACAAATCATAATAGATTTGTAATTTTAATAATAATAGTTATAACTATCACAAAATTTAATTCCTTCTGTCTAAATATGTTGTAAAGAATAGTTATATACAGGATGCACGTTAAAGACCTTATACACTGATGTTTGAGTAATGCACAAATATGACATGCAGTATAATGAATGTAGCATGAAGACATAGGAAATTAAGAAAAATAATACACATTATAAATAAACACCCAAAGATAGCACATTTTTCTGTGTGTGCTTGATGTACTGTACACATTAGCATTTTATGCTCTATATTTACCTATTTATGTACACTTAGTGTCCTTTCATGCTAAATCAGTCAAGCTTTACAACTTTGTAACTGATTTTTTTCTGTATTATGCATCATATATATAAATTTTAAATACATAAATTATTTACATGTCCATATTCAATAGGAATGAGATAGAAAAAATATATATTTATTTCAAATGATTATATAATCCAATTTTTGAACTTCCATAAATTGGTGAAAAAATTTTGGTATGCTTAAGCAAATTCTGTTATATGATGACATGATTCAAGTTATTTAACAAAACAAAACCAAAAAAATAATAATAAAATCTAAATGCTTAATCAGTTCAAAAATTACTTAATGTAGACATCTTTTCAAACAGTTACATGTCTTTTTCAACATCTGATAGACAAAATTCATTGAAAGAGCAAATTTATCTCATCTGAAAGTTGATTTTAGTCATATAGAAAGAACATTTTATTAATAATTATTTTTGTGATTATTAATACAATATAAATATAATATACACAAAGAATATACAGAACGATGTGCCTTGGATGCTGCTTTATGCTGACGACGTCGTGCTTGCAACCACCAATCGAGAAGAGCCACAGTGCCAGGTGTAGGTCTGGAGTGACCATCTGAGTTGCTTAAGCTTGCGCCTTAACACCAAAAAGTCTGAATATCTAGAAACATTCCCAAATGTGGGCACGATCCAGGTCAACAATGATAACTTATATAAAACACACTTTTTGCTACCTTGGCTCAATCCTACAGAATGACGGAGGCATTGACGACGAGGTACAAGCGAGGGTGAATGTGGCATGGCTACATTGGAGAGAAGTCGCCGGTGTTCTCTGCGACAAAAAGATGCCCTTGTACCTAAAATTGAAAATCTACCGGACTGTAATACGACCCATCACTCTCTATGGTTCTGAATGTTGGCCATCAATGAGAGCAGCCGAACGGCATCTCCATGGAACAGAGATGTGCATGGCTCACAAGATGCTTGGTGTTTCCCTCCTCGACCGTATCACCAATGACATGATATGCCAACAATTTGGCATCGCACCCATTGAGGCAAAAATGAGAGAGAGATGCCTACGCTGGTTTGTCCGACAATCAAGCCTGGATACAGTTGCCAACACTGCCTACCACCTAGAGGTGAACAGCAAAGGCCACGTGGAAGACTGAAGCAACGATGGCAAGATGCTATCAATGCAGACCTAAGGGCTCTGCACCTGAACACAGATGATGCACTTGATCGAACAAAGTGGCGTTTGAAGATCCAAATAGCAGACCCTACATCTGTGGGATAACGCTAAGAAGTAGAAGAAGAATAAATATAATATACTGCGGTGGAAACTTGTTTATCCGGCTCGAACAGGACCAGGCCCAATCCAGATGACTGAAAAATCGGATAACCTGGAAATTTTGTTAATGACATAAATAACAAAGCTTAGATGTACAGTACATTACATTTTATTTATTGCACATTACAGTATATTATTGTATACAGGGTGAGTTGTTTATCTTGAGAGAATGAAATATCTTAATTGGATCTCATTATTTTGGAAAAAGGTTTAGACAAAAGTTGTAGAGTTTTGAAGGGGCAATTAATTGGTGACCTTGGATGCAACCTTGAAGGTCAAATCTTTTTTCAATGGGAATACATATTTTTGACCTCACCAATGGAAAGAGCAGGAAGTTTCACAATCAGCCATGACCTTGAGTACTTGAGTAAATAACTCACTACTCACCACACTGGAATTACTTCAAAAAAGAAAAAATTACATACCCAGCACCTTTTACAGTGTGATAATGCATAAATATCGACAAACAAACGTTTTTGGGCTCTGCATCAGGTTCCAAACCATTTCTAGATGGATGTTCGATTGCTGTTAAATATCAGTTCGATCATAGGTTCGAAAAGATTTACAAAAAACCACGTTGCACATATGCAACAAGTCAGCCCATCTGGCTGACTAGAGTATGCTGTGAATTAACTCTTGCCAGGCCAATGACAAAACCATCTCCTCTTTAAAATTTATGCACGTGTTGTTAATGGAGGATTTAAAGATGTGCATAGACTCTAACCATTTGAGGTGTTCAATGGGAGGTGCATCGTGGAGATTTGCCTGGGTGAAGTCTGCTACTATGTCCGGATTGGTTACATAAGTATCGGGGGCCATGGAAGTTCTCCCATGATGAATATCCGCCATATGTTCTTGTATTCTGATGCCCAACGATCATTTAGTAGAGCCTATATATACAGGGTGGGCCAACGAAAACGAAACGGCAGAGTGTTCGTGTTCGTCCAAGCAAATCGCTCGGACAGGTCGATTTTATTCTCGAGGAGACATCTTATGCAATAAAGTTTTTGCGAATCTGAATATTAACTAAACAAACATTTTTTTTTCGAAATAAATGTTTGTTTAGTTAATACAAAATAAATGAGTTTTTAAAATTTTTTGTTGTCTGTTGTATTCAGAATCGCAAAAACTTTATAGCAAAAGATGTCCCCTCGAGAATAAAGTCGACCTGTCCGAGCGATTTGCTTGGACGAACACGAACACACTGCCGTTTCGTTTTCGTTGGCCCACCCTGTATATATATATATCAGGTCCCTATCGCACCTATATCCCTTAAAGGGACACTATAGATTCCGGGCCGTCTGCTGGGGTTAGGAGGGTCCTTCCCATTATGTAGGATGTTGAAAATAGTAGGGCACCTCCTGAAAGCGAGATGTAGCTGGCACTTCCTGGCAACATTGGCATATAGAGATCTTAAGTATGGGTTGTATGTGATGGAGATTTATTCTATGTCTTCTGATTGGTTATCAACAGGCTGGTCCAATTCTTGTGTGTTTTCTGAACATATAGAGAGGTTTCATGTCGACATCACGAGTGAAGTCATGAGCATGCGCAATTGTCCAGCGCCATCTTTGTGACTCTTTCTGACTTGTTTACGTTTTGTGTGTGTTCACGTGCGCTTTAACTGGAGTTTTTTTGTTGTTTTTATCATCGTGAATATCACTATGGTGATTTGTTGTGTAATTGGGTATAATGGTAGTTCACTCAAGAACAAAGGAACATCATTTTTTAAAATTCCCGGCATTATTTGTCACCAAGGATCCCAAACTGAGGAGCTTTCACGACGAAGGCAAACTGCATGGCGCTCGAAAATTAACCGGAAAAATTTCGATACGAATAAAGTGAACATCAATACAAGAGTTTGTCAAAAACATTTCATTTCAATATTTACATTAATAAACACTAAGTTATATTTTAAAACCTAAAAGAGTTTACTGATTTGCTTATATTAATTTAGTTAGGTATAGTGCATTTATAAACGAATAACTAATGTAATTTCAGGCTTTAGCTAGTGCAAACTTATAAACATTACACGTTAAAACTAAAAGCAAGTAGGCTTATTATATGCTAATTTCAACTAGAAAATAAAGGTACTGAACAATTTGAATTAAAAAAATTGCCACAGCTGTTTTTAATTAGACTTTTTTACTTTCAGACAAAAATTCTTAGTTAAGAAATAAGAAATACGTAAAAACATGAGTTTAAACAAACAAAAGAAAACATCTTTCCAAGCAATATTACTTCGCTGTTATTCATTACTTTTACTTTTATATCAGGAGAAACCCAGCCACTTGTTAAATAGTTATGGGCCTCTAAAGATTTATAAGCTTTCATTTGTGATAGGGTGTAGAAATTTGTTGTCAAAACCAAATGGTTTATAATGTCACCAAAATCTACTTTTGGCCACAACTCTTGATCTACAACGAAGTCTGATAAACTGGCTTCGTATGGATCGCCTTGACATAACGAAATTTTCTCTCCGTATAGAGCTGCATCTCGTCCTATTAGACTGCTAGAATAGCCCGCAAGAAAATAATCTTTTTTAACTTAATCCATGATAATAAAACTGCAGTATTTTTGTACGTTTAAACTAAAAGACGTCGAACAACAGACCACGTGCAAGCTAAGCGAGCGAAAACTACCACAAAAATGGCAAATGGGCGGAGCAAACGCGTGTTTTATCACTTGACATGCGACCTTGAAACCTCTCTATATGTTGATAATGTTGTATCAGCCTATGTATACCTTTGTGATACTCGTGTTCAGCAGCTAAGTAGTCTATAGATGCTAGTTCAGTATCACGAACTTGGATGTTAGAAGAATGTGTAAAGGCTCGTCTGATTAAGGCTTTAAAGCAGGGGTCGCCAAAGTGGTCGATATCGACTCCCATGGTTCAATATAACATTATTGGGGGGAGTCAATGAAAAGACTAAAACTTACAAATTTTGAACCGAATATAGCTAATCTTGCTAAGGATCATCAAGCTTATCCGTCTCATTGATTGTCAGTTACAAAAATTATTATTAACATATATACAATAAATGTAAAAAATGAAAAATTAAAAGAAATGTATTAAAATAGTAAGAGCTTTTTTTATTTGTAACATAAACTGTTTGGTTGGAGTCGATATGAGGTTTTGAAAAGTTGTAGGGGGTCGACGATAAAAAAGTTTGGCGACCCCTGCTTTAAAGGCTGCAGTCTTGTATGTAACCGGATCGAGGACCCAGCAGGAATGTATGACGATGTAGATCCGGGTTTATGATATACCGAAGTTTGGATGCCTGAGCTTTCCACTTTAATTTTTATATCCAGAAAGTGTACTTCGGAAGGGTTGGATTGCTCTATTTCCAGTGTTAACCTGTAGGGGTTATTGTTAAAAGAATAGACCAAGGTTGTTACATCTGATGCAGTTTTCCGAAAAATGATGATGTCGTCAATACCTCCTATACAGTTGGATCAATATACATCCAAACTTCGGTATATCATAAACTCGGATCTACATCGTCACACATTCTTGCTGAGTCCTGCGATCCGGTTATATACAAGACTGCAGCCTTTAAGCCTTAATCAGAAGAGCTTTTACACATTATTCTAACATCCAGGCTCCTGATATCGAACTAGCATCTATAGACCACTTAGCCACTGAACACGAGTTTCACAAAGGTATACATAGACTGATACAACATTATCTACATATATGTTCAGAAAACGCACGAGAATTCGACCAGCCTGCTGATAACCAGTTGAAAGACATAGAATGAATCTCCATCACATACAACCCGTACTTAAGATCTCTATATGCTAATGTTGTCAGAAAACACCAGCTACGTCTCGCTTTCAGGAGGTGCCCTACTATTTTCAACGTCCTACATAATGGAAATAACATCACACAAAAAACAAAGGAAAGGCAAACTGTCACACAGTGATAAAAAGTTAATGTCGAGTATGTTCGAAAAGTTCGCCCCTGCTCATGATGCATGCCATTGTTATCAAGCTGTATTGACATAAGTACATATTTTATGCAATAAATTGTGCATATTTCTCCATACCTATGACTATTTCTTTCAAACGTTTACACAAAATGGCGTGCATTGCTTTTGGACATTTTTGGGTTTACAGGCGACAATTTATCTTATCCATGTGAACTGTGTCGTTTTGTACTAATTAATTGAGGTTCTAAAACTTTCTAATTGGAAAGTTTGCTCTATCTGTTTTCGTTTTTGATTTGCACTGCCTATCTTTCAAATTTTCGCCACTAGTGGCGCTGCTGTTGTTTGCATTAGGTCGGGCATAGTCGCTTTACTACAGCATTACCTCACTTGCATAGCTGTAGCTCTCTCCGTTTGCAAGAATTTTTTGGTTAAAGGGACTTTCCTATGCACCCTGTATATAGGCTCTACTAAACGATCCGTGGGCGTCAGAATACAAGAACATCAAGCAGATATTTGTCACAGGAGAACCTCCACGGCCCTCGATACTTATGTAACCAATCCGGACATAGTAGCAGACTTCACCCAGGCAAATCTCCTCCACGATGCACCTCCATTGAACACCTCAAATGGTTTGGAGTCTATGCACATCTTTAAATCCTCCATCACTAACACGTGCATAAGTTTTAAAGAGGAGATGGTTTTGTCATTGGCCTGGCAAAAGTTAATTCACAGCATACTCTAGTCAGCCGTTATACTTGGACAGGCCGACTTGTTGCATACGTGCAACGTGGTTTTTTGTAAATCTTTTTGAACCTATGATCGAACTGATATTTAACAGCAATCGAACATCCATCTAGAAATGGTTTGGAACCTGATGCAGAGCCCAGAAGGGGCTCAAAAACGTTTGTTTGTCGATATTTATGCATTATCACAGTGTGAAAGGTGCTGGGTATGTAATTGTTTTACTTGAGTAAATTTGACCTCTGAAGGTCATCTCAAGCATGATCATTTGAAGCATGGTTCAACAAATGCATCAAAGTGGAAGGGCATCATTTTGAACATTTGTTATAAAATTTTTTCCCAAAACCAATATCTTAAGCAATAATGAGAAGTAAAGTGACTTTTCAAAAACAAGCACCCCGAAGGGAGAGGCACGGAGACTCACCGAAAATAAGCACCTCAAAGGGAGCAGAAAACTACTACAACCATGTCGTTACTCCTGGGTAGTGCTAAAAGTAGTGAATGCTTTTAAAGGTCAAAGTAATAAGGTCTCAAAAAATGTAAATTTTACCTCTCTGTCTATTCCAGTAATAAAAAGTATGGTTTCCCATTAGAAAAAGTTTTTAATTTTAACCTTAAAATAATCTTGACTTTTGACCTAGACCTTAAGGTCAAGGGTATATCCGATTGTGAAATTTCCCACTCTTTCCATTGCTGGGGTCAAAAATATGTATTCCAATTGAAAAAACAGACTTGACCTTCAAATGACCTCAAAGGTCAATGTCAAGGTTACATCCAAGGTCAACATTTGATTGCCCCTTCAAAACCCTACAACTTTTGTCTAAACCTTTTTCCAAAATAATGAGATCCAATTAAGATATTTCATTGTCTTAAGATAAAAAACTCACCTTGTATATACTTTTACAACAATATTAACACTATAAAACACAAGTTATTTCTACATACAGTATCAGTTTATTGTTTTCTATCAGCTGGTACAGTACACATACCATAAGTTTTCTGACCATTTGTGTGGGGTAGAACTTCTCTTTATGACCTTTTTCAAGGTCAATCAGTAATTAGGGTTAGCGCTCCATAGGGAAACCAAAGGACTAATTTGAACTGAAGTAATTGTGATGTACTGTATTTATTCTTGTTACCAGTTCCTCGGTTAAGTTGCAGGTGTTCAAAATAGGCATTTATCCAAGGGAAAACAGTATTCTACAGCTGCAACATTATACTCAGGCAAGAATGTACTACTTACAAGTTAGTTCTTTGATTTTTTCATCTATATAGGTTTTCTGTATCTTCCTTATTCCAGTTAAACTGGGTTCCACTGTATTTTGATAATTATTCAGAATCTAATGATAAGTAGCTACTTTTTATTGGAAAATGTTAGAAGCATTCAATCACTTCATAAATTTTTAAAATTAATTCTGTAAAATACATTTATAGTTTTAAGATCTACAACATCAGAACTGATAGTTGAAAGTACCCAAACATCGGTCATTAGGTTTTAAATTTGTTTACAGCAAAGAATTTGAAAACGTTTAAAAAGTATGTAGAAAGCAAAATTTTAATAGATTTGTTTTCAGAACTTACAAATTCAATACTCAGATTTGAGAAAGAACAAGTAAATTAAAATTTTTTAAAATTTATTTATTCTTTTTAATTTTCTTGTCAGATCTGAAAACAGAATTGATAAGTTTCGAAAATGTCAATCTGCTGTTAAAATAATCAAATAAGTTTACTAAAATGCTCTATTCATATTATACACTATATTATGTTACCGTGGTCAAACTGCAGCTCTTGAAATAAGTGTAGCTCTTCTACACCCTCACTATGGCTGCTGGATACTTATTCAATTTTTTATGATCTTGTGAGATAAGCAGGGGGCCAGGGATCACTCCTGCTGACCACTTACTCTGCACAGGATCGGCAAGGTCCGATCTCCTTGTTGTTTTGGATGACTTGTGAGCAAGTCGACAGGCGTCCCGCAAACAAATGATAGACAGGTTTACAGGTTAAAATAAACAAATAAGGAGTTTATTATATACTTAATCTAATATACAAGAGTATACATAAAGGATTTAACGAGTAAATGCGGTTAACGTATAACTTAAAAGAATCTACGATCAACTAATTGCTATGCCGCATGCCTAACCTCTAGAACGGGAGAGAGAGTTTACAAAGGTTTCGGGCCTAAATTATACCTCTATTGCTGCCGGACGACTGCATACGACGATCGTGCGGTAACACGGAAGCCGGATGTCTTCTACCGCTTTGTTTTCGGCCGGGACCGGAATGGGAGACACACGTACCAAGAATAACTTCCAAGTGATCGCCCCGAGCTTCCGGGGACTCGAGCTTTTATCCGATTGTCGTGGGAAAGGCATCGTGTGATTGTCCGTGTCGACAATGACAACGCATTTTCTGACACCTATGTTTCAACTTTCCCATCTGATTGCCGACAATCAGGGTGACGTCGGATCCAAAACTATTCGATAGCTTTTTCTATCGGCGGACGTTTACAACTCTTCCAAAAAAAACTCGCGTTACATTTTTCTCGAATGTACGCGGATTTTTTTGTAAGTTCTGTATTATGCAGTATGATGTTTAGTTACTACAATCTGAGTAATTTCAGATGAATCGAGTCTGATTTACTTGACCCTTCACAAAGTCAAATGAAACTTGTTAGAATTTAATGTACAGGTTTCTAAAACAAGAAGTCATTGAAGAAAAAGAAGGAAAGAAAGTTTGCTTAGTTTATGTTCGGAATTTTGAGTCTTTCATCCCTTAGAAAGTTGCACGATTGCTTATCTGTTTGTCAGACTTTGTGAAGAGAAAAGTAAATGTATTCAGATGAATTTTAGATATTTTTACAAGTCAGCAATCTTATAATTTATGGAGTCATTTACCACTGAAAAATTCTGTTTGAGTTGTACAGTACTGTACATACCTTTGATTTTTCTCACAAAAGTCTTTTGTACACTGATATAAATCAGTGTATAAGGAATTTACTCTGCACCTTGTATATAAAAATGTATTTTTAGTACTCATTAGTTTGTTAGTCTTACAATTAAAGAAAGGAATACAAGCTTACAATTAAATACATTGACCACCAAGTTCATTTCAAATAGCTTTATAATTAAGGACTTTAAAGATTAAAAGGTTTAAAATAAAGATTTTGTATTATTAAAAAATTATTTATTTATTTTCAGATTGGTTACTTTCCGCTTACGTACGTTTCCGAAGTCAATGATTAAAAATCCTTCCGTCGTCATATTTCATATATTGTGTATATTGTAAAGTCGAGTACAATTCGGTTATATATTAGGTCCTTTCGAGGACAATGCGATTTACCGTGCGTAGCGTATCGTGTATAGAGCTTAGCTTTTCGAAGTCGTCGTCGCTTCTTATCTTCGAAATTGCATTCGGCATTTGTTTCCCAGCCGTTAACTGCCTTTTTTGGTAGTTTTTTCTCATTGTACAGATATTCGAGTCCAATTAATGGGTAAGAAGTTCATTTTCGAAATCAGTACATTCTATAAGTTTGCTATAAAAACATTTCTAATTTACAAAAAAAGAAATTGAAAATTGATTTCAATTTGTTTTTTGACTTTTTGATAGAACAATATTTTTCACAGCCAGATTTACACGACAAATCACCACTTAATTGTTAAAATATCATTTTAATCGAATGTTAAAAGAATCGTAGTGCACAATTAATTTTATATTTATCGGAGTACTCGTGTGATATTTTAACACGGGAAAAGTCTCCCCCGTTTGTCTCGGACTCTAATCGACAAAGTATAATTAGGAGTTTTTCCAAGTGCCGAATATACATATATAGATTACATAATATATATATGTATATTTGTTTTAATATTTGTGTATCATATATTAGCATAGTCAAAGAAAGGAAAATCATTCTGATTTTTAAAAGTATTTTGGTAATATTCAAAGATTTAGTCAGTGAATCGAAAAAACAAATTATGGTAGCCACGCATTAAAATCTTGCGAGTTGTGTTGGACAATAATGTATAGCGTTATGGAAATAGACGAACCTTGCAGCGACGGCCGTGATTTTACAATATTATACGAGAGATCCGCGCGGATAAACCCGTGCGATTTGTTAATTTTAATGTATAAAGTTTAGCGAAATGTATTTAGAAAAGATTATTTTCATGAAATCTACATGAATTTCTCTCCAGTGCCAAATGAAAAAATTAAGTTTCTTTTTTGTTTGTTTGTTTTTCACACTTGCCAAAATCACACACAAACTTATTATATTCTTTCCAAACCTTTTTGTGTAGATGATTGTTTTTATCTCGAGTTAATGTATGGTTTTTGATTGTAAAATAGTTAGTTTTAAAAGTTTTATATAGATTACACAATGTACAAATAATTGTATTGTTGTTATTTGACTAGAAATTACTTACGAATAGATGAATAACTGCATAAAAAATGTATCAGAAAATTTTGTATAAATTTTATCCTCTTCCAACTCATCTTCCATAATCTGAAAACATGTCAAACTAAAAACATTTGAAGTAGACAAGTTATTGCTTTTAATACAAATTTAGATATTAAAAAACTATTGTACAGAAACTCCAAAATTTTCATAAAGATATTTAGAAAAAAAAAAAATAATACTCATAAAAGAATTCAAAGAAAGTAAAATTCAATCAGATAAGCATTTATTTAGGTATTTATAGCTAATAACACATGTTACATTCATGTCAATGATCGAGTTAAGCCTAACACACGACTATATCACATAAAAAATTAAAAATAAAATTCATGTGTAAAAATGTAAAGAAAATATCTGTTAAATCTTAAACACAACATTTTTCTGAGTAAAACAAAATAAAAACTTTGTCAATTGGTCGATTTACAACTCCGAAAGAAGCATTTGAAAATACGGTTATAAAACAATTAGCGTTTATTGACTTTCGCGTTAGGGGGTAAAGCGGGTCTATTGACAAATTTTCTCGCAGTAGTACGAAATTTCTACTGACTTAACTTGAATGAGTCATATTTCTTCCCCATTTACAAACAAACCCGATGGCAATCGGTGAAACATGAGATAAATTACAGCGAGTTGAAATTTGATATGTTTATTTTTTGCGTTTTACGTATCAAATTACATTAAATTCGACACAAATAAAGCATTTTTGTCAATGTACAAATATTTTACATTGTTTAAAAGTAGAGAAAATAAAGAAAAGAAAGATGTAATAATTTTTCGAGCGAAGCCAAAAATTTCACAATTTTAAGATAAAAAATGGCGTCTGTGAGAGCCCACGTGACTAAAAGGCGGTCGAAAAATCACGTGACTAATGAACTTCGAACAAGCGGAAACATAGCCTTACTATAGTAGCGCTATGCAAACAAAAGCGCAGGCCTACTAACTAGATCACATGGTTGTTTTGAAGTGGTCGGTCCAGCTAGGTCTGACGTTCAGTCGCGTTTCAATCTCTGTAGGAAAATGTCCTTGTTTATATTACATTCCATTACTTAAACCCCGAATTTAGCGCGAGTCGATTTTTTAACGGAAAATAAATGGTCGAAAAATATCGCGTTATATTCGGGCTAATACGGTAGATATTAAAAAACTATTGTACAGAAATACCATGTGTTAGTTTTTATAGACAATTTTGTTAACTTTATAAATATATTAATTGTATGTAAAATATATATATAAAGTTATTTCTGTGATCTGTTCTTTATTATAATTCATATTAAATTAATATTCATTTATTATATTGCATAGTCTGTCAGTATCCCAGATTACCATCAGATTCTTGGGCACAATTTCGTGTTTTATGTTATCCCACTAAAGAAATTTGGAGGTAATGCGTTAAACAATTAAAGATGATAATTATCCATGCTGTTTTGTGATGATGACGATACAAATTTCAATTTGCTGTTGTTTTTTAGTTGGAAATTGTTGTGTTGAATATTTGGACAATGGAAATGTTTGTCGGAAGTTTTTAAGTATGTTATATTAAAAAGGATATTCTTCTATCGTGTTGAAAAGTGTGTTCACGATTTATGTGAAGGGGAAAACTATTGCTCAACGAATCTTTCAAATTTCTGATGTGCCATCCTGTTATTGAGCCACATTCCATTGCTTCCGTTTGTTTACTTCACATTGAAATCTCCTCCTCTGGTAGCGAGACCATAGATTCTCTTTTTCTTTGACCGTTAAGAAACCGTGTACTAAACTCTAAGATAAACATCGACTTTCATTGCCTTTTTATATTAATACTGATATAAGATAATAGCCATTAGAGTCCTTTAACCTCTACACGTGTTTATACCACGTCTTAAATTTTAGTATTGTTCGAATATTCGACATTGAAATAATGTATTACGATTGATAAAAATTGCAGATTTATAGCAGTTAAATCGACCGGTGTGTTAATGCTAACATTGTTATCGCTGTTTGAATCATCACCAACTTTAATCAACATTTAGTTAATTATCTTTAAGAACGATTTTAATTTACATTTAGACTTTTTTTTTTAATCATCCTCGTGACAGAGAACCGTCTTGTTTGTTTGTACAATAATATTTTTGGGTTAATATTGTAAACATTTATTTGTAAATAATTTAATTTGAATTTGTGTTTCTGATTAGTTTTTAATCCGAGAAAAGAAAATCTTGGAATTTTACTCATATCAGATGTGTCATTTTTGTGCAATAAATTCCCGAATATCTAAAATAGACCGCTTCTTTTGTTAATAAAGAAAAAATCAGGTATCTTTGATAGCCTAAGTGTCTGTGTCCATTTTATTCTTATCACTTAAATGATTTACCCTCTCAAATCAATAGAAATCTTCAGTCGGGGCCATCCAGGAAGCCTAGTTTCCAGTTACGTAAGTAAAAACACTAACGTGTTAAGAATATCACCCGGTACTAACTTATTCGGGGAGACCTTTTTCTGAAGAAATCGGTGTCGCGTTATCCTATATGCAAAAAGGAAAATTGCCCGGCTCCCTCGCCATTACCAGGCCCCTAACCAATCTTTTATAAGAAGTCAACACTACATGGGACCCCTAATTCAAATTTGTCTGGGCCTGGCGCCATTGGAAGGAGTTTGTGACAGGACCCTGCTAAACACACGTGTTGGCTATTCGCGTATCTCGAGACTAGGCACCCAAAGGAACTTTGGGCAAAATACGTATTAGGACATGCATGAAATTAAATTGAAGTAAGCAAAAAATGTATTGTGTGGGACCACTACTTCCTCGGAATGTGGGGCGATTTGCTCTGTGCCCCCTTGGCGTCCCGTCTTCGGTTAACATAAATTTCAACAAAGTCTCGTTCGTTTTCTATGACAAATCTCGGCGATAAAAATGACGATGGCAATTATTAATCCGATAACGAAAAGAATAAAAACGCTTTGCAAGTCGGAAAGACAAAGCGGATCGTGCCGATTTTCATCTATTGTTCGCATTCTTTTCTTATCTATCAACGAACGAATCCACTTGTCGATTATTCCCGCTTCGAATAAGCGAATTATTCTGAAAATTATACAAATAAATCATTATTAATCCAGATACAAAGATGGCGACATTATGGGATTTTCATACTCACACGCGATCGAACGATTGCCGGTGCCGAAATCGTTTGGATAAAGCAATTCCGTATCCGAACACTCGAAACGTGTCCTTGGAGAACACGAATTTGGATTCGTACCGAATGTCCGCTTTTACGGTTAATTCGCCAGCGATGTAGGCGTAATTCTTTTCCAAACATTTCTTTAATCCCTCGACGTCGTGTTCCACGAAATTCGACGAATCGGAATTCATCGTTTCTAGTATGACGGGATTTGAATTATTCTAAATAAACGTAAATAATTTATTATTTAGTAAATTGTTTTAATGGCGGAAGTGGAAGAATCAAATTGAATACGGATCTCCCGTTTTCGTGGATTCATAAAAAAATGCCGGTTGTCCGTAACATCGTTATAAAGATAGGGGAGACCGGGGCGTAGTTGTCAGTTTTTAGTCATTTCTAGTTTTAGAGTCTATAATATCAATTTATTTAAGTTTAAGTAAAAATGTATAGACCTACATATCTTTTGATTTGGTTTATGATAAATATATGAACATTCAATAATTTTTTGACAGTTATTAATTATTTTAGAAACTGTGTTACCCTGTGACAACATACCCCAAGACGGGATATGTTGTCACAGAGTAAGGGGTACTGTACATTGTCACAGGGTATACGTTGTCCAAGTTCTCACATTTCGTGAGTTTATTTTGGTTACGTTAAATTATGCATAATGACATTTACTCTCGCCAATTCTATAAAGAAAATACATTACTAATTTACTATTATTTATTCTGCGAAAGACAAGTAACTCGAAGCTTTGCGTATTGTCTTCGGAGTCGCAGTTGTCACAAACATAATACGGATTTACATCTGTACATAGCTGGTGAGACCAAACTCTCACCACAAACCAAACAGGTCTTTTCCTTCTCTTCCGACGAGTCAGTCTTAGTGACAAGTTGCCACAAATAAACTTCCTTAACAAATCGGTTCGTAGTTTCTAATTTCAAAATAGAAAATTCGATTGCTCGTAATGTATATATACGAGGGCTATTTTTTAAATAAGGTCCGTTTGTGAATGAAAGTGAGAATAATGCGCAATCACGGCAGTACGCATGCGCTTCTGCTCCGAGCAAGCTTGGCGCGCGTTTTGACGCCATTTGCAGCCATATCGTCTGTCTGTATGCCGAGCTGTAGAAGTTTAAACTGTTTAAGAAAATCGAGTCTCCCGCCGACTGTGAGATACGATCTGTTATTCGATTCTCGAATGCAAGAAACTTGGCAGCAGCGGAAATTCACCGTCAGATTTGCGAAGTTTACGGTGATAATGCTACGAGTGACAGTAAAGTTCGAAAATGGGTAAGAATGTTCAAGGATGGGCGAGTTAATGCGCACGACGAACCACGCCCCGGCCGACCTTCTCCGATTTCTGAAGATTTGATTCGTGATGTGGATAACAAAATTCGAGAGAACCGACCATTTACGATTTCAACGTTATCGGTTGAATTTCCACAGATTTCAAGATCAGTTTTGTATACCATTGTTTCGGAGAAACTGAATTATCGAAAATTGTTTTCTCGGTGCGTTCCAAGACTGCTTTCTGACGATCACAAAACAAAAAGATTAAACAGGGCTTTATCGTTTTGACTCGATACGATCATCCACACAGTCCAGACCTTGCACCCAGTGATTTTCACTCGTTTCGATACTTAAAGGAGTGCCTTGGTGGTCAACATTTCGACGACGAAGGAGAAGCGAAAACTGCAGTCGTGGATTGGGCTTCTTGACAGGCGGCAGATTTCTTTGAAGTCGGAATTCAAAAAATTGTTGAGCGGTATGACCGATGTTTAAACAAAATGGAAATTATGTAGAAAAGTAGATAAAAGTATGTAGAATATAGAAAAAAATATATTTTAACGATATTTACAGTATTTTTCTTCTTATTAAAAAACGGACCTTATTTAAAAAATAGCCTTCGTACATTCGGGACCCATCTAAAAGGAAATACGGTTGTTACTCACCTTTTACTGACTGCAAGTTTTCAAACGACACAAGACACGATGCATCGAAATTTACGTCACTCGCCGTAAATCGTTTAACCGCTAATTAGCGGAAAACAATGCAACGGATATTATTCGAATGTTGTAACGACGTAGGCGAGCGGTAAACGAACCTACTCCTAAATGACGTGACCATTCGGTTTTGATTATATAGGCGATATTTGCAGCGCGACAAATGGCCCCGGCCTCCCCTACTCCGTACTGCGCATAATTATACACGTACACGAAAGGTTCGTAGATAACAATTCCGACGTATATGTTAAGTATAAGGAAGCTCTGGATTTATTTCTACACTTTAAATTGCATAAACTGACTTTGTACTTTAAAATTTCATTTTACAGATTGCGGCAAGAGCCAGATACGAATACGTTAATTTGCTACCACTTTAAAAATTCGTAGAAAATTGACGAATTCGATTTCGAAAACCCGAACCGTGGGTTAATAGAAGAATTAAATCGGATTCCGATACGGAAACCGTCCGCTTCCGTTTTCGGGAAAGGCGTTACATTTCGAACGCCGTCTGCCGGAGACGGTGCGCGTAAGCAAAGAGGTTATAACTCCGGTTTCCGGTTTATCGACATTCCAAAGACTAGGCCAAGCTTTAAAAATGATTAAAACTTTATCCTACTGCTAAACTGATTTATTTGCAATTAGGATATGGAATAAAAAGGGGCATTCGAAGCGTAGGACGCGCCCTTTCGTATCCTATATTTCGAACTACGCCGCTTACGGAAATTTCTCATTTGTACGTATTTGTATCGTACTATCACTTTTTGTCGAAATTTCGCCAATTTTCAGGAAATTCGACGAAAAGAATGTCTAAGAATCTAGAACTCGTTGGCGTAGAATTGGATAGAAATAATCAAATAGGAATCAAACTTACTTTAAATAACGCGTAATCCGAAGAGCTCCTAATCGTACCGCAAGTGTAAGTTCCGGCTTTCAGAAGTTCAATTAATTTGGGAACGGTATCGACGGGTTGTTCTACTCCGGGATTCGTCGGGTAAGACATTAATTTAGCCGTACAATAGGCGCTAACGACCGGTACGTAAAGCCACCGACGGGAAACCACGATCCCAGTTCTAGTAAAAATGGCGCGGTAGCAACCTAAAAAGAAAAGAAAAAACAATCGGTAACCCGTTTACGTCGTGTGGTAACGTAGTCCGTAGATTCGAATTTTGTTTCGCCCCCCGGGTGGGCCGTGCCGTACGTCGAAGTCGATGTCGCGACGGGGATCGGACCCCGTTCTCCAGTTTTGGAGAATATCCGCAATATAGCCCGCCGCGATTTGGAGCGATTTCGACTCGCGAGACGACACGCGACCGCGATCTATTTTACGTAACGTACTATATATACGTAGGTCGCGAGTCGCGCCCGGCCCGGCCGATAGCCGTCCCGACGCGTCGCTACCCGGATCGCCGAAGCGCGGTACGTATTCGCATTACGTCGCAGATATTTCCCGAAACTCGACGACGGGTCCGATACCCCGGCGACGTCGTTTTCTATACGTGGCAAGGTCGGCCGAAGGGACCGAGTCGCAGTTTCGATTTACAGAATTCGCCTCCGTACCCATATTCTAATTAACAAACGTTACAATAATAGGAGCGAAATCTATCGAGAAATTTCGAATTCGGCGCTCGGTAAGGGGACGATCGTTTGCGCGAGAAGTTCAGAAACGGCTAAGATTCGTTAATTTCCGTAGGAGTTATAAATAACGAAATCGATCTTAAGACGGCGCTCGAACAATTAAAAAACTCGCGACGCGATAAGTAAATACGCTAGAATCTTAATTCGTTCCGGATACACTCGTCGACAAAAAATTGAAAATTGTCCGGTGGCGGCCGCCGTCTCGTCTGCCGGCCAAAGAAAGACGCAGAATACGCCTACGGCATCGGTCGGCTTACTTGGCCGCGCGATCACTCGTCGATTGCAACGCGAAATCTTGGCCAGTCCGACTTTAGAATCGGAATCTTCGCATTAAAATCCGCCCGGTATCGATTACGATTTTTACACTATTTCAACAGTAATGCCGACTTTGAAAAAAATCCGCCGACCGGTTACGTAACTTTCCCGCAAAAACATTCCGGATCGATACGTTATTAATCCTACGGCACCGAGCCTCGTCGTTATACCACGCGAGTTGGCGAATTATTTCGCGCTATCCGGCCGTCATTTCCGCGCACCTGGCAGACGCGATTACGCCTTTTCGTAGAAAATATTTCACGGAAAAATTTGCCAAAATTCGAAAACGAAATAACGATTTGTCGCGTCTACCGTCGATTAAGAAAAGAACTATTGTACCGCTACGTACTGTACGTGTGCGAAGGGAATATCGCGCAAATCGGTGCGCTAGTCGTTGCCAGTGAATTTTATAAGAATTCGGTGTTTGAAATTGTATCGGAACCGGTATATTTCGTCGTATCGCTGCCAGTCGGTATTGCGACGCGAAACTAATTAATAAAATCGACGGTCGTAAAATTTACGAAGCTTCGTGTTCCCGTACCTTTCGGGGGTAGAAATGCGTTTATAAAAAGTTAAAAATGTTAATAACGAATAAAATCTTCGGTAAGTCCGACCCCGTTCGAGATACGACGCGGGACCCTTCTCTATTTCCCACCCGTCGACCTTTAACCTCCGATGCCCCTAATTCGCCAACCTCCCCGCAAAATCCCAGAAATTTTCGACGAGTTATTAAGCTCGAAAGTGAACAAAATCGTGCCTATCGCGCGCGCAGAAAAAACGTCGGAATGTTTTTTTGCATTTTTCCACTTTCGGAGATTCCCGGGACCAAAAATCGTTCGAATCTCGCGTTCAAATTTTATTTATTGTATTTTTTTACGTTTCGACCGGTCCTCGAAAAGACATACTTTAAAACGAAGCGGGCGTGTTCGCGGCAATTTTAATCTTCTCGGTTTCGCCGCATTTCGTTTTGTCCGGTGTAAAGATCTATTTGCACTAAACTCGAATTAGAAAATAAATCGCACACGAGAATACTTTTCCCCTCGGTGAAGATTGTCGACTACGCTATTTAGAATTAGAATTACCATTTATCGAAATGCGAATTATAATTAGACAATATTAAAGCGCTATTATGTAAGAATTACCTTGATTTATAACGGCTCTGTATATCCAAAAGAAGCTATCGTAAAGGGTCAGCTTACGCCCGGTCCTCCGAACGGACGGAGAAATACCGTTTTCCGCAGAGGATAAAACGAACGTCGTCGGAACGACGGTAACGGCTATCGACGTCCGCATCCGTAAATACGAGTTTAATTCTTACCGGGCAAATTATCCGGACGTCGGCCGTAAACGAAAATCGGCACTTATCGAAAGCGGGCAAAAAGAGCGAATTGCCGCGGCCCCGAGGAACCGGGTGCCCTTACGTAATGATTTTTTTCACTATATAGGGGTCCCTAGTCCCTTTACTTGGTCCGGGAGCCCGGCCTATCTAACCTTCCGAGTGAATGGCAAGAAAATAGCCCAAGTTTTGCTCTTTTGTCCGGGCGCTCCGGTTACGAAAACCGTTCGATCGAAGGCGTACGCCACGCTGAAGTCTGCCGCTGCCCGTCGTTCCGACGTCACGGTCATTCCCGCCATGGCCAGATCCACTTCCTGAAAATATAATTTACTTTATAAGCGAGAGAAAGGTCATTTCGACGATTTATCCGGTGACGAATGTAACCGACGTACCTCTCTGCGCACCATTCCGATCATTCCGTCGTCGAACGTTCCCCAAACACCGTCCGAAGAGTGCCGTATCTCGTACCTGTAATTAGTCTACCGAGTCGAATTCTTTATCGCCCGAGGCCGATTGTAATTTCTTCGGTTACGCACGAGATCGCCGGCGGACGGCGTTAAAAATTTAATGTTTTTTTCTACCGGAAGGTTCTTTTCCGAAATTCTCCGACAGTTTTTCGCGTCGCCGTTAACCCCGGTCGGCGAAATTTCCTACGCTTTAAAAACGAACCGATTCGAATTTCGTAATTCCCGACCGGGGGTTAACGGGTTCTATCCTCTTCGGTTTCGGAGAATTTTCGGGAAAAGGTTGTCCCGTAGAAAAGCGTTGCATTTTTAAAGGGGTGGCGGGCGTAACCGAAGAGACTACGATCGGCCCTAATACGGAGAAGTTTATAAACTTACGTAAAATTGAAATATTCGCTAAGAACGCGCAAGAGTTCGATGTCGACTCCGGAACTTTTATCCGATTGTCGAGAATAGAAAGGAAAATGCTTCGGAAACGACAGAAATGGCCGGATTTAATTTTATATTAATATTTATTTAAATAGAAACCGAAACTAACCGGCTGGAGTGCCACTCGGATCGTTCTTCCGTCCAAAGAGCCAAAGCCGCCGCTCGAAACTCTCCGACCGGGACCGGGACGAGAAACGCTTCCGTTTTCCGTTCGGAAAGATTCGCTTTCACCACCGAAGTTTTATTTATTTTGCCATCGTACGCCGGTCTTAAAATTTCTGTAGAATTTCCGCTAAAAAATAGCAAATTATTATCTCGAAATACGAAATTCTGCAATTCTTCGACGCGATTTTCCGTTCGAAATTCGATCAGAAAGACGTTCCTCCGCTTCCAAAGGACGCTAACCCGTAACATCTGGAAAATACACGTTTTCCATGCATTTTGTACGAAATTCGAAATACGAAATTTCGATTTTACCTCGTGTATGATGAATTTTGTCGCGTTCCAATCGCACAGTAAAAGTATTTCGAGTCCATTCGTTTCGGTTAAATCGCCGATTACGGACCACCGCCGTATCGTTCTTATACAAAGCGGGTAACAGTAATTCCGAACGCGTAACTGAAAAATAATTAATCGTTTGACTTTTCGTAATTTATAATTTTAAATAAATGTTCGTACGTATTAGGCCGGAAACGCGCGTGCGTAAAATTGTGTGGCAGAAAACCGAATCGGAAATCGGCTTTCGGTTCGGTTTCCGTTTTACGCTTTTGTGCCGGAACACGCGTGCGTAAAAATTCTGGCCGAACGGGAAACACCGCCGCCACCGACGGCGCTAATTTTATTAATTTTTTCCTCTCGTATATCCCTTCGTACCTTCCATTTTTTCTCCGCTTCCTCCGCTATAATATAGAAAATTTAAATTAATACACTCGTATTCCGAATTCAAATAAAGAACGTGTGATCTAAATACTAGGCCTATATGTCGATTCTACTAGACCTACCCGTTTGAAATTTTGCACCTACGGCCATCCGTAAACGTCGTTTAAATACGGTGTCTTCGTACGCCACACCGACGTGGTCGAACGGATTCGATAAAGTCTATTTCGTTGTTAAGTTAGGTTAGAGACCGTCGCCATTGCGGGGTTAACCCTCGTCGCCGCCATCGTTAGAATAAAAACCACGCGTCTACTTTGACGTCGCGGGAAAGACGTCTCTTTATTGGAGGAATTTTGGCGTAAAAGTTTAACGGCGTAAAAAGTAGAGACCCGCTCTACTCTTTTTTCGGTCGTGTTTCGGCCAAAATTTCGGAAAAATTTTTACGTTTTCTGTTTTATGCTAGATTTTATGCCGAATTTTACGCGCGCGTGTTCCTGGCCTTAGGCCTAATATTTTAGACTTAACAGAATTTTATCGTTTAAAAATTTCTACGTTTAAATTGAAAAGGAGAAAAAGTTTTGGTTCGAGTGAACGGCTGGGGATAAAAATGGAGTTCAAATATCGAATTAAAGCCCTTATCCCGTAGACGATGCCACCGAAGAGCGATTCGAGAAAGGTGCGACGGTTTTGGCACGGCCGAGTGGAAAAGTACGACGTTAAGTCTACGGGATAAACGCGTCCGGGTGGTCCTCCCGGCTAACGTTAGCCCGAGCAGTTTTCTCGCGTTTGCAATTTCGTTATTGCGAATACTCTGACCGACAAACGTACGTTTTAGTTTCTAACACCGTTGTTTTTTATCATCCTCGTCTAACTCTTCCTCGACAATTCCCCACCCGTGAAAAGTTGGAGCGACACCGAGCGTACGCGGTTAGTTTCTTTACATTATCTCTACGGTATATATTTATACATAAATTTATTATGCGCTAGTCGCTCGTGCCCGGTGTCGCTCGGGTTTTCGAGGGGGTGGGGATCGACGAGTCGGATCGGGAAGAGGAGATAAAAATAATGGTATTATTAACTGCGATGTACGGTACATTTATCGAGCCGAATATTTATAATATGGAAACCGCAAAGCGTAGTAAAAAATTGTTCGGGCTTAAGAGGAGCGAGATTTAGGGGTGGTAGGCGGGGACCCGCCGTATTTTTTCTAGGTGTTACGTATCGAGTGTGGTCGGATTTAACGAAAATATTACTCGTTATTAGAATTTACTATTTCTTTTAAAAACCCACTCGTACTATCCAAAAATAAGCCTTTCGCCTTTCTACAATAATTAATAATATAAAAATTGCTTTTATTTGTAACTGATAGAACAGTAAATTAACACCGGCCGATCGTAACTAGAAAATGGCTTCTCTTATTTCGTTATTAAACGAAGTTTTAAATATAATATAACGTTACGAATTTTACGATTAAGTTCTCGTAATGTAATTTATAGTTTATCTAATCGACGTTATTTAATAACAATAGACGCGGTTTAATTACCTTTATCGGCGATCGATACTAGCCGCTTCCGGCGTAAATAATATCGAAGAATATTCAGAAGATTTTCGTCCTTTTCTATTCCGTCTTCTATAGAATTTCGCCGAATTACAAATAAGACTATAAAATAAATCGAATTAATTAAAACAATTCTAAACACCGCCATTTGTAAATACGTAACGAAATGAAATTTATTTTTAACGAGTTCGTTTACGTTATTTTTTCAGAGGAAAAATTGACATTTTTTTAAATCAAAGTCGATTTAGTACGATAATTTACAGGATAATAAATTATTCCGTAAATTATTACGCAAGTGGCGGAATAGTCTGGCGGGCCCCGACCGACCAAACTGAAATTTGCTTCGAATCAATTTCGGAAATCCGAGGGGCGATGCGGAGGCAACTAAACAGCCTTTCGGGAAGGCGTACGTAAATTACTTCCCGAATTCGGTAGATGCGCCCGGCACCGCTAAAGCAGTCGGTTCCGCGTTATTTCGCTTTCGTCTCTATAACGCTTCGGTGTTAACCAGACATTATTTCGTACGAAACGATTACAAAAAATTGCTTTTAGCCCCGGGTATAATTAAATTAAACGAAATATCTACAAACGTCGAGCGGATAATAGTAAGGGCTTAGTAGGGTCCGGGCACACCGGCGATAATGGGCACGAACACTCGGGATTGGAAGTAGCGCGCTTAATAAAAACAAAAAGGGGTGTGCCCGACGTTCGAAGATATTTTATTTTATTTAATTATTCGATACGTTCCCTCGGTCACTCGTGGTAATTGGCTCGGAGTCCTTCTAATCCCTTAGCTTTTATTTTATCATATATTTTTGGCGCTTTCTAACCGTTATGCGGGTTCGCCGGTAGGTCGGACGGCGTCGGACCTCCTTTTTCTCGGTTAACGGGTCGGTCGAACCCGCCCACCGTCGAGGATGGCCGTCCAGTCCGGAACTAATTACTCGTCGGGTCGAGTGGAGGAGGAGAGGGGGCTCGTCGATAAGACAGAGGCGAGATTCGAATAAACGACACCGGTTAAAATAACAAACAGAATTTATTACGAAACAATAAAGAACAGTTACACCGGATAACATTGACGGAGATATTCCGTACTAAATTAGGAAAGTACGAACCCGAGAGAGAGTTTACAAATAAGTGGTCGTCGTACCTCAACGAGGATCGGAGTCGGAGGACGGAGTCGATTCGGAATCCAATCGGCGGCGCACAGGCTTCGAGTCCGACTAGAGGTGGGAGCTACGAACGACCCCTCCGTCCTCGCTCCCCTCGTTAATTTTCTCGCCAATTAGCGAATTTTGTCTTTAGTTCCGTCGCGACTCAGTTTCGAGTTTCGAAGGGAGGAGAAATACAGTCATTCCCCTAAGACGGGTCGGCTTTTGGTTCGGAATTTGGTTATCGATGTCGAAATACAGACTAATTTAAATTTATATTTTGCCGGTAGATTCGGGTTCTCGCTGTTACGTCGGGAAGAAAATGCACAAACGACAACGGCCGAATAACTTTAACTTAGTCCCGAGTTTTGTCGAGCCAATTTTTGTGCAGAAGCCTCGCTCGGTCGGAAATATCGTCACCGGCCAACCGCCTTTGGTCGATCCAAATCGAGAGCAACTTTTACGGCCGATTGCGGAGACGGCGGTTCGGAAAAATGTCGTGGCAGAGACAGCGATTCGAGCCGGTCGCAATGTTACTCGACTCGCTTTCTAGACTCACTCGACAGCGGGTTTAGAGGGCTTTCTGTAGTTTTGTCGGTAGAAAAGTTAGATAAAAGTGGATACGGTACGAATCGACAAAATTATTCACGAATTACTCGCTCGGAGCGAAAGTAACAAAACTATTTTAAATGTTGCAAATGGGCGAAGACTTAAAACTACGATTAATTTAAATCGGATGCATTTCTTTACAATTCGAGTATCGTGTCGGTTATAAAACGTTAATGCATTTCGGAGTGATTGTAGTTAATCGCCTAGTCGTTCCGAGACAATTTGAAATATTTTATTATTACCGCTACATTTCGACAGTTACGAAGGGAGACGACGTCGAAATCTGTTCCCGAGACGAATTTTCTAAATCGTCATTTCTTAACTAACTGTTTCGCGAGCTTTACCTCGCGCTTCGATGCTACAAAGACGCCCTCTCGGCAGAGACGTACTCGCCGCCCTCCTGTAGCCAAATTATAGCCGCGACGTCTCGGGCCCCGTGGGGCTTGCGGGATTAAAAAAACCGAAGAAATAATGCGCGGCGCGAGAAAAATCGCCAAAGTCGAAGAACGGTCGGACAGGCGTAAATGGAGAAAATCACGCGACTATACGACGATAATCACGCGATTTACATTTTCCGTTCGAACGCCGGTGACGTGGTTAGTTTCTATTTGGACGGTGTTACCGCGGCGTAAGATTTCCTTTGTTTCTAGAGAATTTCCTTTAAAAACGAAAAATACAGTTAAATTCGTTATCTACGGAACCGATAATTTGCTAACGTTAACTTTCCCGGAAGTTCGGAAAACTAATTAATAATATTTTGGTAGGATAATTAGATTTGTTTTTCTGGCTTACGGATGCCCGCGCGTTTTAAAAGAATTAATAGTCAATTAATGCAGTTTTTATTAATTAATTTGATTTAAATCGAATGGTGACGGCGACCGAAAACCGGAAGTAGTATCTTCCCGCACGCGCATCGAAGTCTAATTTGAATAACGACGTCGTCGGTCGACGGTCGGTGCGGCGACGTCTAAGGACGCCGGGCCAATCTCGACGCCGTTAAAGAATCGGTAAATCGGTCGAGCCGTCGACTTTCTTTAACGCGTAAAGTACGGGAAGTGGGTGGCGGCCGGCCGGCTCTGCCCCGGTAACCCGTTCGGAAACGGGGGCGTCGGTAACCAGAGTTTCGACCGTATTCTAAAGCGTTCCTAAGCAAAATTTACGGACGAAAGAGCATTCGTTTATTTCGCGATACTAATCAATATAATTACGCGCGATTCGCGCCACACGTATTTTTCGGTAAATCGAACTACGGTTATTTACCCTAACGAAGGGCGACACCTACGACCTTTCCACGCGTATAATTCGTCCCGGTATTTCCCTTACACAATGCGAGGATTTGTTAGCGTTACCTTTCTCTAGTCGAAAAATATCTCTCGGATCGGTTCGGTTTTCTCGGCAAACCCGGAAAACCAAAATATATCGAAGCACGAGAAATAGAAACGCGAGTAAGGCGAAACGTTTTTCTAGCCGAAACATTCGACTTCCACCGAGAATCCCCACGCGGCCAATTTTACGATTATAATCAATTTTTTCCGTTAAATGTATAAAAAGAAACGCGAATTTATCGTTACTTATCGAGATTTTATTGTAGAAGGTAAACCCAATAAAATATATTCTGTAAGTTCGACAATAAATTATTTATACCGGTTCTTTTTAGCGCGTTCTATCCAACGAAACCTAATCGATAAAGATGAATTATATCTTATTATTGGGCTACAATTTTCGAAACTCGAAGACCCGCCGGTGGCATCTGTCCTTCTTTTCTCTCGAGAACGGCGTTAGATAGATACGGAAAGCGGGAGGACCCGATCGACTACGTACGAACTTCCGGTTCGAACGGGAAGCGGCGTTATTTCGGTTCGAAAATGTTTTGCCCGAGGAAGTTAGACCGTATTTCGAACGGGAAAAGCGTCGCGTACGGGGGCGAGACGTTACTAAAGGTCGGAGCCCGGCGTTGCCACCGCGTGGCAATAATTGCCGGCATATTTTTTAATTATTTCGTTACCGAAGTAAGCTTCGAGTCGATTACGCTTGGGACGGGAATGCGCCCGCGGTGGCGGAGCGTAATACGCTAGGCAAAGAGGTACGAAAAGACGGAAGCGATAAGCGTCGGTGGGTGGTTACGTAAGTTCGATTTAATTTCTCGTACTCGCGAATTTTAAACCCCCTCTTTTAAACGTTTTTGTGCGGAAACGTGGGTTCGAAGAATGCAAAATTGCCGATTCTACGCGCGGTTTACGCATATTTCGAGCTAATCGACTACAAAAAATTTGTAAGTTTTTATTATATCGCCGTCGGGAATTTTTTAAACGTTGCGGGATGAAATTTAATTATGTACTTTTTACCACATCGTCGTAAACCCGCCGATGCGTCCGAACGTGTGCGGGAACGGCGGGCGAAAAATAAAGATTTTCTCCTTTCTCTTCGAGTACTCGTACTCGTGGCGAATAACTAGCGCGCCGGCGGAATGTCCTATTAATATATCGACGAGACGGGTCTCGGTCGACCGTAATACAATAAAACGAGAGATAAAGGCCGTAAAGGCGACTAGATTAAGTTTTCGCCATTCTAAAAAGTCTTCTTTCTAAATTTCGATTTTGTTAAAACTTTCCGTGTAAATTTACGCGTAAAGATTTATTTTAAAATCTATCGGCTACGCCGGTTAAATTATACAAATACGGTACCGGCGATTATTCGCGGGACGTGGTCGCCACGCCGTCGATTTTCGTAGTGTCTCGCCCTCGCGCGTCGTACTTTTGCCGCAAACGATAAAGTCGTGCCGGTTATCTACCCCCTTCTGGAGAGAATTTTGGATTAGAATAACGTCGCTTCCCGTCGAAATCGGAAGTTTGTACGGTATAGTTACTCGGGGTGTCTCGCCCGTAAGCTATATCGATCGATCCGAATCGACGGTGCTTTTACAATAAGGACGGAGTCTATTACCAGAAATTTCCGAGCCCCGGTCCCTCGTCGTAATACGAAATTTGTTCGGACTCGGCTGCGCGATTAAAGTTTTAACGACGTAATTTAAATAATACCCGGTTTGCCGACCGAATGCGCCGTGACAAACAAACGGCGATTCTCGTCGATGCCTCGACGAAAAACGGGTCTCGGTTCCTCGATCGGTAAAATTTAACTCGGATTACCTCGTTCGCGTGGCTTCTCGATAAGGAAGGAGGTCGGTTCGAAAAAATAAAGGAACGAGCCGAGTCGTTAAATATTTTATCCACCGAAGCGGCCCAATTTCTACCGCGAGATTTCTCCGTCTTTAATAGCGGATTATCGATGTTGTAAGACAAACCTCGAGGAGACAAAACAATTATCGTCGACCAAAATATCAAAATAGTTGGTACGATCGTAATTTCCATCGGTTCGGACCTAAGAATCGGTCCGGGAACCGATCGTTCTAATTTATAAAGACCTTTTTCCGCGACCGAATTTTCTCTAATTCCGCCGAATTGGGATCCATCGAGTACGTTAATTCTGATTTCGAACGGGCATCGAAAAGTTTCGAATGATTTTTTAAGGAATTCCTTTCGTAGTGTCGGCCATTGGTCCGATTGTATAGGCGGGTTTTGGGCTAAGTGTTTTAAACGAAAGTTAAAATTACCCGAAGACCTAAATGTTTTAGGCGAGAAACAAACTGTATTCTTTTGTCGCTAATGCGAATCTTCCGTCGTTGCGAAAAAATTCCCTTTGATTTCCGAATAGTAATTGTGAGAATCGAAATTTCGAAGATCGTTTTCTTCCAAATATCTATGCGTCGAGTTGACTTTTGTTCGAAGAGAAACTCCGAGTCGGCCAACGACAGTGTATCGTCGGCGTATACGAGACAATGTAAATCATCCGTTTCGTTTAAGAAAAATCCCGAGCTTTCCGAGTGGGAGAAAATATCGAACAAATTTTGACGAAGAGAATAAACAGAAGAGGACTTAGAGGCAGACCCCTATTAGAAACGATACTTTAGACAACTCGGAATCCACTAGTACACCAGAGTTTGTATTGTATAATAAGTTTATAACGAAACGAATAAAGCGATTAGAAATGCCCGATCTGTATAGTTTTCCATTCGAAATGCGAAGATCGACCTTATCGAAAGCTTCGGCCGAGTCGACAAAAACCCAGTAAACTTTCCGTATTTTCCTAGCTAAGGCTATTTGTATTAATGCATTCGGAATAAAAACCTTATAACTGGTTCCTCTCCCTTCGACATTGCGCCTGGAAATTTCGAAATTACACCGTAGCTATTCGACCGGACAGTAATCCGACGAACTACTTTCTCGGATTATTCGGCGGCGCAATTGGGCGATGGTTACGAGGGTCTGACTTATCCCCTTTCTCGTAGATCGTAAACGTTTCCTCGGGCGAGTGTTTAATGCCATCGGAACCGGGAGCCGATTTGTTCTTTAACTTAGAAATTTAGGGAAAATGGAGTACCTGGAATTGGAGAAAAACATTCCGCCGTAGCATTTAGGGCTAGCTTTAAGGTCGAGGAACAAAACGTTTCCTCTAGAAAGGCTTCCCAGCTATTTATATTAATTATATTATATTATAATATTATTATCGGGACTCCTTTCGAAGTTTATCTTATTTATAATTGACCAAAATTCCTTTAAGGATCCAGTCGATGGCAATCGACAGTTCCTCTATTTTGATATTCTTCTTCTACCTTTGCGCAAGAAACGAAAACAAGTTTTAAGACTGCAAAATTCGAGATTTTCTTTATTTCTATTATTACGAAAAGAAGTCGTTATTCGAAAGAGCTAACAATGCCAAACATCTTTTTAGCACTTGGCCCGTGAGAACGTGCCGACCTTCCGCTCCGCTTTATCTAAGCGCCATCTAAACTTGAAAAGAGCCGAGGACGGAAAGTGATGCGACAACGGTCGTGGGAGTTAGGAAAATCTTCGGGACAACGTAGTTACTCACCGAAGCTCCCAAAGGAGATAAATGGGTAACTTTTGCCGGAGTATCATTTCCATTTATTATATATAGTCGATAAGTTTTGGTTAAATCTATTAGTTGTTCGCCTCTTTTATTAACTATCACCTCGTTCGACGACCGTATAATAAAATAGAATTGCCATTATAGATTTTTGTACCAATTCTCGCATTAAAATCGCCAACTATTAGGCTACCGTAGTCGAGAGAATAAACAGAAATCAATTCCTCCAGTTCGGGAATACGCGGATAAATCAAAATTACTACTAAATCTTGTTGAAATTTAAATGTACCTGGATTCGATTTTATTTTTACTGCAGAACGTGTCCATCCAACAATAGTATAATTTCTCCCGAGTTACAATTAATGCACGGAAGTATACGCCGATGGCCTACCCCTTCCTGGGGACTCGAGGCGATTACTTCGAATCTTCGAAAATCAGAATTAATCCGTTTAATTTTGAAATCGGTTGACGACGTTAACCGAGTCTCGGTAATTCCCAAAATATCGATCCCGTAAATCGTATCGACGGACTCTTTATCATTTAAATTACAAAGAAAAGCGCCTGGACAGTTGCGAGGAAAAAGCCTCGGGTTTCGAAACGTTGCCCTCGATCTCACCGTCACCGAAACATAGTCCCGAACTAAGTTCGTTCGCCATCGTATCTGCGCTACGAAGAAATAGAATGTCTTTTCTCAGTACGTCTGGTCGAGACTTAGACAAATCCCCCGTTCTCGATTCGACTCGGGATAGTCGAGCATCGTATTCGATACGAAACAATTAGTCAGCCAACCTATTCTGGCTGTCAAGTCATTCAAAACCGAAACGGGATTTAATTTCCTTAGATAAAGACTTACTTGGGTCTGGTGTCGAAGAGAAGAAATACTCTATTTTTGCTACCTTTAAAGTAGGTTCGCTCGGCCGTCGTAGTCTTTTCCCCGTAGCGGCTGATTACAGCGAAGTGGGCAAAGTAAGAGGAAAGGGTCTGGGATTTTCCTCGATACCGCTCGATACCATCAAAATCAATAAACATATCGAAAAAGAATGCGTTCGACGGACGGATGACCGAACGGTTAAGGGGGCAGTCTACCAGTCTGGGGATTCTCCGTCCAATTCAGACGGGTCGAAAACCCTGGGAAATTTTTCGGGAAATAGTTTATCTGGAAATTTCGGGCCAGGTCCCTCACCCCACTTCTCGTCGAGAGCCTAGTCGAATCCATAATGGGTTTTCGCTTAAAAAAGAGACCCTCTTAGCGCCCACAGGACTGACAGAATTAAAGAAAAGAGCGAAAATGCATCTCACTTTTCTAAGGGATAAAACGATTTTAAATAGATTATCTTCTAATTTTAGCCAATCATCTGTTTAAGTATCATTGTACAAAAATTTTAAAATACTTATCCTAAGGTTTTGATTTTAGTTTTATCACGAGCGTTCATTTTGTGCATTACGCGGCAATCGCAATCCGTGTATATTATGTGCATTCTTACCGTAAAATGAACAATGACAATTCGCTTACTATCGTTCGTAATCTTAGTATTTCGTTTATATTATACTCACCTGTAGAAATCAAGAAAAACTGGATTCTGAAAGGGCGCATGAGGTAACGAGAGCGACTCGAATATTCTGCTCGCTTTGGTTATCTTTGCGACACACGCCTATCGATTAAGTGACATTTTATTGTTTCGTTGAAACGTTAAGTTGTAAATATCGAAAATACGAAAATCGATTTTTTCTTTTCTTTAAATTAAATACTTTTCGGATAATTATCAATTAACTATTCTTAAGTATTGTATTTGCGGGCGTATAAGGCGCATTTTTTCCTCTAAAAACACTCTCTGTAAATAGGAATCGTCTTATCACCAATATATATATATATATATATATATGTATTTGGCTGCAATTGTCGAAAATTGTAATTCTATAAATTCCCACCGGCACTGCTGTCTGTCCTTCGTCTCCAGACCGGATATGGAAAGTTCGGGCCAGCAAGCTTCGACGAACTATAGGTAACCCCCGTATAACAAGGGAGTTACGTTCCAAAAAATCGCCGTGTTATACGAAACAAAGAACTGACGCGAAAAGGGGGGTTAGGTTCGAAAAATTAAAAAAACACGCTGTTAAATCCTTCTTTAAATCGGATTTATGATTCGCAAAAGGCCGATGCGGGCATCGGGGCATACAAAATTACAAATAAAAATAATAATATGCTGAATATTATACTGTAAAAATATAATTTACAGTATATTGTTAATTTAAATTAGTTTAAATAATTGCTAGGGGCGCCCCTAGAGCCATTTTTGGCATACAGTAATAGAATCCAGTTTTTCGGCTTTATATAGTAGATTTTTTTATGGGTAAAATACTTATTTAAGTGAATATTTTACCAGACACTATTCATCCTATATGATGATCTCGGCGTGAGAATCATCAACTGGTAACAGTTTTTAATACATTTCGTGTTGTACGAGGGTTTTACCTAATTCCCGAACCGTGTCACGGTGAATCCGTGCTATAGAAGTGCCGTGTTATACGGGGTTACCTGTATATACTAACTTCCGGTTTGGACCGGAAATGACGTGATCGCAATTCAAAAATTTCCCCCAATGGAATAGATGGATGACCGGCACGACTCTATCGTTAACAGGAAAAGTATGATATACACGGGAAGGCGAGACACCGTTAAAATTGGGAACATTGTGCCGAAAGATTGTAGCCCATTATTTATGGTCGATATGTGACAACGAATAATTGCCGGAGGCCGGACGGCCGAGCGCTCCGGGGGACCCGGGATGAAAAAATCCCCGGGAATTTTTCGTGGGGTGCTCCGACCGGATACGTCGGTGCCCGTTTTCCGAGGACTCTCCCGTGGAAAAGTATTAAATTTTTAGCGCCATCTACGGGAGATGGGCTTAAAAGATGGCAAAATCTAGGATAAGAAGGCAGAAAACTTTACACCCAGATTTATATCTTCCACCACAACATTGTTCTACGTCCGTTTATGTATAGGATAAATGTTTTATTGTACGGTGTGAAAATAGACGAATGTCCGAGCCATATATCTTCGGAGTAACTTTTTCTGCCTCTTACTCTATTCGCGATTTTATTTCCTTTGGAAAAAGACAAGAAAGTAAAAATCTCGATGCACGTTTTTCACTAAAGTAATGCAAAAACTTTTACGTTTATTCTAGTTTACGAAGAACTGAAATGTTTCCGTCGTCCTTTCTTTATCCGAATATCGTTATTTTAATAAATGTTTTAAAAACGACACATCCAGTCCTTACGACTATACGTTTTTTTAACATTTACACGCTTCTACGTCAGATATTTAAGTTTTGGTTCGACACGTCAGACTGGCCATGACTAGCCTGTCAGAATGATAAATAATAAGGAGAAACACGAAACGAAAACTAGGTTACAATTTAACTATCATTGTTACGTTTATTAACAAGTGTCGACGAGCGGAAGGGCGTGTCCAAGTTTTACGGTAATCTATATTTTCCGCCGTGTCCTAGAGAGTGTGTACGAAAACATTAGTGCGGATTGGACAAACTAGGGGGATGCCTCCCTCCAGGAACTTTTTAGTAAAAACCGGCCACTCGTTAGGTGTTATAAATGTACGGACTCTACGCGGCCAACCGTTAGCCGGGCAGTATTCGGTGGTTTTATCCACTCCGCCACCGGTAGGCCAACAAATAATGAAATAGTAAATGTAAATGTATTGTTTCTAGTATAAACAATAACTTATAAACAATATTATTAACAATAACTACATTAAAAGAAATAACTTTACTAAGCCATGGCAGAAATTCGGATTGGCGTGAAACAGAAAATTCCTAAAAGCACGGACGATACAGAAAATAAAGATGCGGATGCATCGAGCGAATTGGAAAAAGACGGAAGTCTTCAAAACAGCCGAAAAGACGGCGAAAATAACCGGAGAGGGAAAAGTAGTTCGGTAGAAAGTCTGGCTCGACAGAATTTTCCCGAAGAGTGCGAACACGCCATCAATCGACAAATCAACGAGGAGCTGTTTGCCAAATACACGTACTTGTCCATGGCTTATTACTTCCAGAGAGACGACGTAGCACTCGCCGGTTGTTTCGGATTTTTCAAACAGTGCAGTGACGAAGAGCAGGAACACGCCGAAAAATTCATGAAATACTTAAATGACCGAGGGGGTCGTATCGAACTCGGAGACATAAAAAAGCCGGTAAAGAACGAATGGGGATCCGTCGTAGAGGCCATGTCGGAAGCGCTGAAGTTAGAAAAACGAGTTAATCGGTCACTTCTCGACACGCACAGCGTTGCCAGCCGGTGCGGAGACGTCCAGACCTGCAACTTTCTGGAATCCGAGTATCTGCCGCGACAAGTGGAAGACATCAAAAAGTTGGCAGATTATATTAGCAGTCTTAACCGGGTAGGAAAGGGGCTCGGAGAATATATTTTCGACCAGGAAACACTGGCGGGCAAATAAATTCAATTATTAGAAATACTTTTTTAAATTTTAAATAAATAGAAATTCAAATGTTGACTCTTTCCAATTTTATTCTTATGTAATCTATAAAAAGAAGAGATTATCTGTCACGCGCTTTCATTTTTTCCACCTGTGGACACTAACGACTTTTCTAAAATTCGTACCTTTTAAGACTTTTGAAACGAACCGTAACGGTCCGCGTGAAGAACGGGCTCGATTGTATTCGGGACAGACTGCCCATTAAAGATAACAGAGGTTACCAATCCTCAGAACCGAAGGCGTGTCCGAGTTAAATCCGATTTGTTCGATAACTTCGACATTGATACTAAGAACGTACGCAAACACTTAACTCGATCCGACAGACAGTTTATTATGAACGGCAATACGGACTTGGTCAAGTTCAATATCGTGCTTTTAAGTAAACGTTCGTTCACTAACATCGTTTACTGGTCGTTCCGAAACTTTTACTTTTTTCCGGATATTTTCGTATGCGGCAGTCACCACCGAACTTAGACCGGGCCGCAGTTAGCGTGTCATCCAACAGATAGGTTTAAAAAAGTAACTTTGATTCGTTGCACGAATGTTACATAATTCAAAACAAATATACAGTAATTAATCTTTATTTTGCTAAATATCAACTCGATATCTTGCAGTTTTAACAAGATCGAGCCAGTCGAACTCGAGTCACGGGCATCGAAAAACAGACATCCCCTGTGTCACTCCCGTCGACGAACGTAGACCAGCCGATAATGTTACAATTACGGTATCTCCGAAACAACCGATTATTTTAGCCTCGCTTTTGCCTGCAGTAATCCCGTGAATGATATGATAAAAATGATTTTTAAGAATAGTAAAAAACAACCGCCGTGCCGCAGCATTGGATGTAACTACAATATGAATTGATACGACCGGAAAGAATGTATCTGTTTCGACAACACGCGGAAGACTGCGAGAAATGCATTTCCGGTTCTATGTAGCGCGTGAAAAATCTTCGCTAACAGCGCATCGAAAGAAGGAACGGGTACAGTGGGCCAAAGAGCATCTATCCCGGTCTCGACAAAAGTGGCACGAAATTCTGGGGTCTGATGAATCAAAATTTGAATTATCGGCAACGGACAAAAGCAAACGTCTCGTTCGATCTGACAACGAAGCTAACGATCCAGCGTTGTTAAACCGCTCGGTCAAGTTTCCTGCCAGCGTCACGGTTTGGGGTGTACGTGCGCCATCGATACGGGTTAGTCGACGTTCGCGGATGGAACACTCGCTTCGGAGCAATACATTAACATTCTACGACAGTTTTACTTCCGTCCATAGCAAAGCTATATCCAAATAGAATCTGCATTTTTCAGCAGCATGGGGCCGCGCGTCATACGAGCGGAAAAACAAAACAGTGGCTGGCCTGAAAGAACGTAGAAGTTCTTCCTTGGCATCCAACGGCCCAGATCTTTCACCAATTGAAAATGTATGGAACATTACGAAGACACATCTGCGCCCTGGGACAGTCGAAGGACAAAGCTTCCGTCTTAACTATGTGGAATTCCATAACGGCGGACGAATGCGAATACCTGGTCGACAGCGGGCCGAAACGTATGGAAGGTGTTTTGGCCGCAAAGGTGATGCAATAAAATATTAAACGCGCAGTGGTCAACGTTCGTCGACGGTCTATGTTTTTGATGGCTGCGACTCGAGTTTGACTGGCTCGATCTTGTTAAACCTGCGAGATGTCGAGTTGATATTTAACAAAAATAAAAATTAATTACTGTACATTTGTTTTAGATTATGTAAAACGTTCGTGCAACGAATCGAAGCTACTTTTTTTAAAACCTATTTATTGGATGAGACGTTAACTGCGGCCCGGTCTAAGTTCGGTGTTGACTACTGTATAACTGTCTTGGTCCCCACACTACACTTGCATTTCGACAATATGATAAAACGTCTCCGGGCTTTTATAACTATAGTCGGGGCGAGGCAACCTAAATAATATAAGTTGTCTCGATAGGGGTTAAATTCCCTTCGGTAGTGCATTACCAGTTTTTGAGAAATACAAAAAGTAACGAGCTGCAATTTTAACCATATTTTAAATTCATTTAATTTAAATTGCTCTAAATTTTAGTAGTCTTGTTCCTATACATCATAATTTTCCCAATAACAGCAGTCATACGGGTCTAACTCTATTCTGGACAAAATTCTTGAATAGAAATCAAACCACTTCCGGTTCAGATAGAAAGTTTGTATATAATGAATTGGGGTCTCCCGCCCCCAAGGTTTCTCGAATTTTATCTTCTGAATCCGTTCTCGAGATTAAGGAAGGACAGACGAACGGACTCCAGCAGGAATTTATAGGTCTGCAATTTGAAAATTCCAGCCCAAAATTCAATGGTTGTGTGCCTCGGTGTAAATCAACGGATTCGGGTCTTATATAAATCTCGATAGAATGTAGCTAAACTTTGTCACTTCTGATAACATTCTTTCTTAATTACTGTACTTGGTCCGTTAATACCGCACAAGACAATATTGTTCTCATTCAAAACTTCTCCTTTGATACTTCCCCAATACAGTAAAACCTGCGTAAACCGGAATCGCACGGTACCGAATACCACTGGGAAAAAGGGAGACGACGTACAAAAACTGGGTGGTGGAGGTGTCTCCAACTATCCGCAAGATACTTCTAAACCTAAACAAAGTAAACTTGAACTGGTCACTCTGCAGGATCGCGGACTTCTGTCCGGTCCTGCAGTGTTTTAAATGCTGTGGGTTCCACCATTCGGCCAAAGAATGTACCCAAACTGTATATACATGTAGTCATTGCTCGGGACAGCACCCTTTCAAAGAGTGCCCCAACAGAGAACTAGAACCAACCTATTGCAACTGCCGCCACGGAAAGCAGGCTAATTACAAACATAATGCCAGGGACGGCTCCTGTCCCATCAACAGGAAAATCAGGGATAACACAATTGCAACAACCGATTATGGACAATAACAATACTAATAAAATCCGTATTCTACAGAATAATGTGGGGAGAGGCATCTCCGCAGCCTCTCTTCTTTCAAAACAGCTTGAAAATTTTGACATTGTTTTGGCTCAGCCGTATTGTAGGAAAGGTACTCCCGCTTGCTTACCCACTTACTGTCCCGTTTTGCGTGGATCTCCTAAATACCCATGGGCACTCACCCTGGAACCGAACACTAATCTATCCGTTATGCTGCATGCAAATTTTAGCAGTGAATACATTGTTACCACAGAGATCATGATAAAAGAGGAAAGAATAACTCTTATCAACGTGTACTTCCCAGGAGACGCTGATACTATAGCATACATTGAACAATTACAGAGAATAGTGCACGCTTTCCAACATACTAATATAATAATAGCAGGAGATT
>NW_027121818.1:0-17089 GCF_030686945.1 Centruroides vittatus | reverse complement strand
TTGCACGAATAGCAATAAAAAGTTTTAATTGTTATTAAATACTCAACCGTAATTATCCAACAGATGCAATAAGTTAATAACTTTTAAATGAAAATAAATATTTTTCTAAAAGTATAATTATCGTATTTTATTGCTGCACAATAAAATACTTTTAAATAACTTTAACGAGCAATTATTGACTGTGACGTCGTCATAAAGCCGGGCTATAATTTCTGATCATCTTTTTAATTTATTTAATTTAAAATATTTACTTATTTAATCACATTAGGAAAAGTCTTATTACAATAGACTTTTTGAAATGGCAATAATCAGTGTGTAATAAGTGTTCGAATTCTGCAATATTATGCGAAATCCGATGCTTTCCACCTCGAGTTAGTAGTATATTCTCTTTTTCCAGGGTAAAATACAAGGTAAATATAGTTAATCGGGACCACCTGCGCCTACGATTACCACATCCGGTCTCATGTTTCATCTATCTGACTCGGTTCTCAATATTAAGAAAGGACAGACATATGACAGTGGGTCAACCGCGATTCCTAATACACTTTAAAAAATAAAGATTTCAGGGAAAGTTGCATGATGTTGTACAGGATATAGGAATATATAGAAAACAAATTCATCACATTATTACGTTTAAACTGTTTAAAATAAGGTGTATTGTATAATAATCAGTAACACTTTATAAGACTTTAGTACACAGAGCTGGTGTAGTATTAAAGAAAATGGCGGCTTTCACAGCTCCAGAAAATCAGGTTGTGTTAAAATTACACTAAACTCAGTACGTAATGAATGTACAGAGAAAGACTGTACGTAATGAAAAGCGCGAGAATAACTATAATTCGAATAGGATGTGTCGCATGACTGGCGGGAGCCATATCCAAATTTGTACACATTTCATACAATCATGAAATGTTACCGATTGTTATGCAACAAACCTCATTGTTGTATAATTTAAACACTACAAAACTATCAAGATGTCTACTCTATTCTCATACAGCCTGTATTCTTATCCAACACTTTTATTGTCGAGAAATTATAAAACATTTTAAAGCAAACCAGTCGTATACAGTTTATTCGTATATTTAAGACACCGAAAACGACGTGGTTCCTGTATTTCTTTGGCCAAGGAATTGGCCATACTGAACCATTTTCATAATCCTATAAATACAGTACTCATTGGTTTTATATTGAACTGTAAAAGCGCTCCAAGAATTAATACTTTTAAACTCTGAAACATGTTTAAAAGACAAAATTTAAACTGATATTATATCTTTTCCATCGAAATTTCTCAATGTAAATTAATGGTTCATCTACTTATATAAAAAATTCGATAAAATATGTTATATATGATATGGAGAAATGATTTTACGTTTAGACAAACAACCAAACGAAAATTTTTATTGTTTAGTAATTATAAAAGTTTTAAAATATATCCGTAATTTAAAAATAATAAAAGATTAACATTTAGCATAAAATTAAAGTAAAACTTTTGAAAGTATTCTGTGATAAATATGAATGAAAACACCTGAAAAATAATAGAAATGAACATGTTTTATTGTCATAATATTTAAGTAATTGCTGCATTTAAAGTAATATTCTTCTGTATTATTTTATAGAATTATCAAGAATGAGCGAAGATAATCCTTGTTACAAATGATTATTTTTATTAAATATCAAAATAAATAATTAAAATTAAAGAGCAGTTAATTGCAAATCACACTTAATTACTGACATTTAGTTTCGTCTACAATTGTGTGAAAAATTATTTTATCTGAGCATAATTTATGTTTAAATTAATTAATAAAATTCAGTAGAATAAAAAATTTCCGTAAAGATTACTCTATATTTAGATATTTAAAAAAGCCAGCAACGAGTTGCTTAACTTTTCCGGCAACAATTAAAAATTTGTGTGTGACGCAATCTGTTATGATATTTCATAATATAAAATGTGTGTAGGTGTGGACGGACTTTATAAAAAATTGTAAATTCTAATAACGAGTGAAGTCCCACACTACTCGAGATACGACACACGATTCCCTTTATCTCCCCACCCCTTCAATGTTTAATCACCAAAATTAAAAAGCATTAATCCCCCTAAGAAACAAACCTCCTTGCAAAATTTCAGAAATTTTCGACAAAACGCACGGAAGTTGTTAAAATTCAAAGGTAATGAATAAAATCGTGCAACCCACTCCCACACTAACATCCATATACAGTGGAACCTCTATATTCGTCATTAATCTGTTCCTAAGGATCTAACAAATATAAAAAATGACGAATATAAAAACAATTTTTTTCATAATAACCAACTGATATTCAATTAATCCGTTTCCATCCTAAAAAAAATACAAGAATAAAATGTTCGTTGCTTTTAAAACTTTATCTTTATTGTACTGAATAAATACAGTATAGTGGTAGAAAAGGAAAGAAAAGTAAGGTTATTATTGTTTAGAAGAAGACATACCATCAATTGAAACATTAGATAATTCCAATTATGATCTCGGCATATTAAATTCCTTGACTAAGTTGAGAAGACTAGAGAAGTTGCGGCAGAAGTTTTCATTTCTAACACGTGAACGTCGAACGTTGAGCGACGCCATCTTGTAAGCCTAGAGGTTTGACAATAGCGTTTGAAACGTCATTGGAATAATGCGCGACGTTCCAAACGCCATTATGAAACTTACAAGATGGCGGCGCTCAACGTTTGACGTTAACGTTTTAGAGATGGAAACTTCGGCCGTAACCTCTCTACTTTGTCCATTTTCAGACTTAGCAATAATTTTTTAAAATCTCTATTGTTGTTCTAACAGCTTTCCTTTTTTGCTGTTTTTCTTCAGTGCGCTTTGTTGGAGCCAGTGAAACTTCAGGTTTGGAAAATATTTAACGCGAGAAACGAAGAACACACACTACAACAGCACAAAGCAGACTGATTAACTACAGCTAGTTGAAATAGTGTTGCCAACTTAAAATTCAAATTGGATAATTACGGTTGAGTATTTAATAACAATGAAAACTTTTTTATTGCTATTCGTGCAATAAAAATTATCTGGAGTATAAACGTTCGTGAGTATAAAATAACAATTTGTAGTAAACAATGTGTTAACAGCAGTTTACATTGAAAAGTATTTACGTGAAATATGCTTTAATTAAGAAAAATCTTTAATGTATGGTTTTAGGAATGGAAGGAGTGCAGGCGAAGAGCGGATATCCCGTGACTGGAAAACGATGCAAATTTGGGTGTAGTCCTTTGGGAGAGAATCCGTATTGTACGAAAATATGTAAAGATAAAGCGGGCAGTTCTTACGGATATTGTTACATGTGGGGTTGTTACTGCGAGAATGTTGGTAAAAACGCCGTTTTGTGGGGAGATCCAACACTGGGTCCTTGCCTTTCAGATACAAAATGAAACTTATCATCCTAACAGCGTGATAAATGTCGACGTCAAACAGCTAATTGTATAATTATTGTACGAAAATTTTAAGAATAATATGTAATTCTTTCCATTAATTTATTAAAATTTAATTTTAAAAGCATGGACCCGTGAATTCATTCTGGTTACTTTTCCGGCTGTTATGTGTAGAAAGTACGGCGATCGGTCAAAGAATGACCTTTCCACACTTTTACATTTTTGAACTCAGGAGACCTTGAAACGTGAAAAAATGCAAAAAATAAAGGGGTGACTTCGGTATGTGTGTATATTAGTGTATGTGTGTTTGTGTGTGTCTGTGTGTGGGGGGCACGATTTTCTTCATCGTGTTTGAAGCTTAATAACTCCAGTGCTTTTTGTCGAAGATTTCTGAAATTTTGCAGGAAGGTTTGTTTATTAGAGGGGTCGATGATATTAAGTTTTGGTAGTCAAAAGTCAAATGTGTGGAAAGATACCGGGGGGTTGTATATGAATAATAGAATATCTTAAAAGTATATTTATACAGCTGTAGGCGTGGCTGTGTGCAGCATTCTGAGAGGGAGAAGTTACACGCTATGAGATATGCGGAGGAGGCACTCAAGTTAGCAGGAAGGGGGAAAGTAAGTGGGAAGACGTAGTGCGGTAGCTACCGGACAGATGCCCACCACATACATTACGTAACAGACTGATGAGCGAAAGCCGGAAACGCATATCTGTAAAGATTATGGATTAAATAAATGAATTTGCCAAGTGTCTATAAATTCACCAAGTCGTGACACCAAACAAAACTGATATTTAATTAATCCGTTCCCATCCTAAAAAAATAAAAAAATAAAAAAATAAAAAAAATAAAAAAAATAAAATGTTTGTGGCTTTTAAAACTTTATATTTATTGTACAGTAGAGAGTCGTTAATCGGAACCCCGGTAATCGGAATCGCCGGTAATCGGAACGATTTACAGTCAGACTGTGTCGTGCTGAATCGAACGTTTTTGATACTAGATTTACTTCTAAAGTATAATTTTCATGTTTTTATATTCTTCAATATATTTATTTTGTTTGTACAAAATGCAGAAATAATTTTTAACGATACGATAGCCTCGATCAAAGAAATATATTTTTAATTATAATAAATAAAAATATGTGTGGCGTCATCTGTTATGAGATTTGTTATTTAAATCCTTTCAAGTTTTATTGTTATAAAATGGCAAAAAGCTTAATTTTTGACTGTAGTGATGAGTTTCACAAAAAATTCTAAATGCTAATAACGAATAACGTGTTCATTAAGTCGATCCTTCTGGAGATATGACATATGACACTCATCTATCTCCTTACTTCCTCGACCTTTAACCACCAAAATTTAATTGAATCAATTCCCCTTGTCTACAAGCTAGTATTCCAAATTTCGTTTCTTAATCTTTACCCCTTACTGAGATATTAAACGAAATAAACACACACACCACACCACACACATGTACGAATTATTTTCGTTGTTCTTATGGGGCTTTTTTGGGGTTCAAGGGGGTCTCCAAATGTGAAGATTTGCAAAACATTCGGAGATTAATGATTACATGATTATAATACGTTCCCTTGTTATGTATACACAACAAGAGAAAAGAAAAGTATTCCCATAAAAAAGTAAACATATTAGTCTACTTTTCTATGGAAATAAATTTCATAAAATGTGGCATGTAAGATGTTGACATTATTTACCAAATTTAATTAAAAACATCGTAAGACGAGGGCTATTAATTATAGATACATAGCAAAACGATGGCCTAAAATACTCGGGCCATAAATTCGCTAATTTTAATAGTTAATACTAAGTAATTTGCTGCTAGAAGTAAACGTTAGGCGTCATCTCTTATCTAAATTAACTATTAAAATTTTAAAATAATTAAGAATCATCTGGAAAAAAGAACTGGCCCAGGGCGGGGCTTGAACCTGCACCCTCCGCTTGTCGTGCCAGTTATGCACGACAGACTTTCAATGAAAAGATGACCTCCCAGATTTTTACATTTTTCGTTTCAGGGGACATTGAATAGTCGAGAAATGCAAAAATCTTTGGGTTTTTTTCTGTATACAGTGGAACCTCTATATTCGTCTACCTGTGTATTCGTAATATTCGATATTCGTCACATTTTGATGACCCTTTTTTCCCATATTCGTCAGTATTTTTTGTATTCGTCGTCATTCCCAACACCGGCAGTGGCGCTACAATCGCACGCCCGCGCTTTGTAACTATCGTAACTATCAGCTAACCGTGTTACTTAGTGTTGCCAATTTAGCTAATTTTCTGCTAGATTTAGTGGATTTATGAACAATCTAGCTATGCCAATTACCTAAATTATAGTGGCCTAGCTATTTTTATAATACTATCTAGATATAAAAGATCGGACAGTTTTAATAGAAACAATATGATATGAACATTTTTATTAAGATGTCTAGCTATAAAGTTGAATTTTAAGTTGGCAACACTATTTCAGCTAGCTGTAGTTAATCAGTCTGCTTTGTGCGGTTGTGGTGTGTGTTCTTGGTTTTTCGCATTGATTATTTTCCAAACCTGAAGTTCCACTTGCTCCAACAAAGCGCACTGAAGAAAAACAGCAAAAAAAAAAGCTGTTAGAACAACAATAGAGATTTTAAAAAATTATTGCTGTCTGAAAATGGACAAAGTAGAGAGGTTATGGCCGAAGTTTCCAACTGTAAAACGTGAACGTCAAATGTTGAGCGCCGCCATCTTGTAAGTTTCATAATGGCGTTTGGAACGTCGCGCATTATTCCAATGACGTTTCAAACGCTATTGTCAAACCTCTAGGCTTACAAGATGGCGTCGCTCAACGTTCGACGTTCACGTGTTAGAAATGAAAACTTCGGCCGCAAAATCTCTAGTCTTCTAAACTTAGCCAAGGAATTTAATATGCCGAGATCATAATTGGAATTACCTAATGTTTTAATTGATGAAATGTCTTCTTTTGAACAAGAATAACCTTACTCTTCTTCCCCTTTCTACCACTATACTGTATTTATTTAGTACAGTAGAGAGTCGTTAATCGGAATCAATTGAGGACTGGGGTTGTTCAGATTAGTGATTTCTTTCGATTACCGATTATCTACGAAATAATACATTAACCTGTCCGATGTTCAAATTTTTCTCCATTGCGTGTCGCTTCGTGTTGAATTTTCGTCGATTTTAAGCCTAACGAAAATTTTTATAATAATAATCGAGGCTATCGTATCGTTAAAAATTATTTCTGCATTTTGTACAAACAAAATAAATATATTGAAGAATATAAAAACATGAAAATTATACTTTAGAAGTAAATCTAGTATCAAAAACGTTCGATTCAGCACGACACAGTCTGACTGTAAATCGTTCCGATTACCGGCGATTCCGATTACCGGGGTTCCGATTAACGACTCTCTACTGTACAATAAATATAAAGTTTTAAAAGCCACAAACATTTTATTTTTTTTATTTTTTTTATTTTTTTATTTTTTTATTTTTTTAGGATGGGAACGGATTAATTAAATATCAGTTTTGTTTGGTGTCACGACTTGGTGAATTTATAGACACTTGGCAAATTCATCTATTTAATCCATAATCTTTACAGATATGCGTTTCCGGCTTTCGCTCATCAGTCTGTTACGTAATGTATGTGGTGGGCATCTGTCCGATAGCTACCGCACTACGTCTTCCCACTTACTTTCCCCCTTCCTGCTAACTTGAGTGCCTCCTCCGCATATCTCATAGCGTGTAACTTCTCCCTCTCAGAATGCTGCACACAGCCACGCCTACAGCTGTATAAATATACTTTTAAGATATTCTATTATTCATATACAACCCCCCGGTATCTTTCCACACATTTGACTTTTGACTACCAAAACTTAATATCATCGACCCCTCTAATAAACAAACCTTCCTGCAAAATTTCAGAAATCTTCGACAAAAAGCACTGGAGTTATTAAGCTTCAAACACGATGAAGAAAATCGTGCCCCCCACACACAGAGACACACACAAACACACATACACTAATATACACACATACCGAAGTCACCCCTTTATTTTTTGCATTTTTTCACGTTACAAGGTCTCCTGAGTTCAAAAATGTAAAAGTGTGGAAAGGTCATTCTTTGACCGATCGCCGTACTTTCTACACATAACAGCCGGAAAAGTAACCAGAATGAATTCACGGGTCCATGCTTTTAAAATTAAATTTTAATAAATTAATGGAAAGAATTACATATTATTCTTAAAATTTTCGTACAATAATTATACAATTAGCTGTTTGACGTCAACATTTATCACGCTGTTAGGATGATAAGTTTCATTTTGTATCTGAAAGGCAAGGACCTAGTGTTGGATCTCCCCACAAAACGGCGTTTTTACCAACATTCTCGCAGTAACAACCCCACATGTAACAATATCCGTAAGAACTGCCCGCTTTATCTTTACATATTTTCGTACAATACGGATTCTCTCCCAAAGGACTACACCCAAATTTGCATCGTTTTCCAGTCACGGGATATCCGCTCTTCGCCTGCACTCCTTCCATTCCTAAAACCATACATTAAAGATTTTTCTTAATTAAAGCATATTTCACGTAAATACTTTTCAACGTAAACTGCTGTTAACACATTGTTTACTACAAATTTACGTAAAGAGAAACACGTATCTGACAAATCCTATAATGGTTCTAGAAAAAGTAGAAATCCTGGGATCAAAGACAATCTCAAAAATTTGTATAAATTAACAATTGAATAACAAAAACAATAGGAGAACAAATGAAAAGCGTAAGAATAGAAGAAAAACCATTGTTTAACTCACCTAACAGCAGAAATATCAGAGCAATTGCAAGTACCGACTTCATTTTCGGAGTTGTGCAATGAATTTCGTATGCAATTCACGTATTTATATTATTTTATACTCACGAACGTTTATACTCCAGATAATTTTCATTGCACGAATAGCAATAAAAAAGTTTTAATTGTTATTAAATACTCAACCGTAATTATCCAATTTGAATTTTAAGTTGGCAACACTATTTCAACTAGCTGTAGTTAATCAGTCTGCTTTGTGCTGTTGTAGTGTGTGTTCTTCGTTTCTCGCGTTAAATATTTTCCAAACCTGAAGTTTCACTGGCTCCAACAAAGCGCACTGAAGAAAAACAGCAAAAAAGGAAAGCTGTTAGAACAACAATAGAGATTTTAAAAAATTATTGCTAAGTCTGAAAATGGACAAAGTAGAGAGGTTATGGCCGAAGTTTCCATCTCTAAAACGTGAACGTCAAATGTTGAGCGCCGCCATCTTGTAAGTTTCATAATGGCGTTTGGAACGTCGCGCATTATTCCAATGACGTTTCAAACGCTATTGTCAAACCTCTAGGCTTACAAGATGGCGTCGCTCAACGTTCGACGTTCACGTGTTAGAAATGAAAACTTCGGCCGCAACTTCTCTAGTCTTCTCAACTTAGTCAAGGAATTTAATATGCCGAGATCATAATTGGAATTATCTAATGTTTCAATTGATGGTATGTCTTCTTCTAAACAATAATAACCTTACTTTTCTTTCCTTTTCTACCACTATACTGTATTTATTCAGTACAATAAAGATAAAGTTTTAAAAGCAACAAACATTTTATTCTTGTATTTTTTTTAGGATGGAAACGGATTAATTGAATATCAGTTGGTTATTATGAAAAAAATTGTTTTTATATTCGTCATTTTTTATATTTGTTAGATCCTTAGGAACAGATTAATGACGAATATAGAGGTTCCACTGTATATGGATGTTAGTGTGGGAGTGGGTTGCACGATTTTATTCATTACCTTTGAATTTTAACAACTTCCGTGCGTTTTGTCGAAAATTTCTGAAATTTTGCAAGGAGGTTTGTTTCTTAGGGGGATTAATGCTTTTTAATTTTGGTGATTAAACATTGAAGGGGTGGGGAGATAAAGGGAATCGTGTGTCGTATCTCGAGTAGTGTGGGACTTCACTCGTTATTAGAATTTACAATTTTTTATAAAGTCCGTCCACACCTACACACATTTTATATTATGAAATATCATAACAGATTGCGTCACACACAAATTTTTAATTGTTGCCGGAAAAGTTAAGCAACTCGTTGCTGGCTTTTTTAAATATCTAAATATAGAGTAATCTTTACGGAAATTTTTTATTCTACTGAATTTTATTAATTAATTTAAACATAAATTATGCTCAGATAAAATAATTTTTCACACAATTGTAGACGAAACTAAATGTCAGTAATTAAGTGTGATTTGCAATTAACTGCTCTTTAATTTTAATTATTTATTTTGATATTTAATAAAAATAATCATTTGTAACAAGGATTATCTTCGCTCATTCTTGATAATTCTATAAAATAATACAGAAGAATATTACTTTAAATGCAGCAATTACTTAAATATTATGACAATAAAACATGTTCATTTCTATTATTTTTCAGGTGTTTTCATTCATATTTATCACAGAATACTTTCAAAAGTTTTACTTTAATTTTATGCTAAATGTTAATCTTTTATTATTTTTAAATTACGGATATATTTTAAAACTTTTATAATTACTAAACAATAAAAATTTTCGTTTGGTTGTTTGTCTAAACGTAAAATCATTTCTCCATATCATATATAACATATTTTATCGAATTTTTTATATAAGTAGATGAACCATTAATTTACATTGAGAAATTTCGATGGAAAAGATATAATATCAGTTTAAATTTTGTCTTTTAAACATGTTTCAGAGTTTAAAAGTATTAATTCTTGGAGCGCTTTTACAGTTCAATATAAAACCAATGAGTACTGTATTTATAGGATTATGAAAATGGTTCAGTATGGCCAATTCCTTGGCCAAAGAAATACAGGAACCACGTCGTTTTCGGTGTCTTAAATATACGAATAAACTGTATACGACTGGTTTGCTTTAAAATGTTTTATAATTTCTCGACAATAAAAGTGTTGGATAAGAATACAGGCTGTATGAGAATAGAGTAGACATCTTGATAGTTTTGTAGTGTTTAAATTATACAACAATGAGGTTTGTTGCATAACAATCGGTAACATTTCATGATTGTATGAAATGTGTACAAATTTGGATATGGCTCCCGCCAGTCATGCGACACATCCTATTCGAATTATAGTTATTTTCGCGCTTTTCATTACGTACAGTCTTTCTCTGTACATTCATTACGTACTGAGTTTAGTGTAATTTTAACACAACCTGATTTTCTGGAGCTGTGAAAGCCGCCATTTTCTTTAATACTACACCAGCTCTGTGTACTAAAGTCTTATAAAGTGTTACTGATTATTATACAATACAGCTTATTTTAAACAGTTTAAACGTAATAATGTGATGAATTTGTTTTCTATATATTCCTATATCCTGTACAACATCATGCAACTTTCCCTGAAATCTTTATTTTTTAAAGTGTATTAAAAATCGCGGTTGACCCACTGTCATATGTCTGTCCTTTCTTAATATTGAGAACCGAGTCAGATAGATGAAACATGAGACCGGATGTGGTAATCGTAGGCGCAGGTGGTCCCGATTAACTATATTTACCTTGTATTTTACCCTGGAAAAAGAGAATATACTACTAACTCGAGGTGGAAAGCATCGGATTTCGCATAATATTGCAGAATTCGAACACTTATTACACACTGATTATTGCCATTTAAAAAAGTCTATTGTAATAAGACTTTTCCTAATGTGATTGAAATAAGTAAATATTTTAAATTAAATAAATTAAAAAGATGATCAGAAATTATAGCCCGGCTTTATGACGACGTCACAGTCAATAATTGCTCGTTAAAGTTATTTAAAAGTATTTTATTGTGCAGCAATAAAATACGATAATTATACTTTTAGAAAAATATTTATTTTCATTTAAAAGTTATTAACTTATTGCATCTGTTGGATAATTACGGTTGAGTATTTAATAACAATTAAAACTTTTTTATTGCTACTCGTGCAATGAAAATTATCTGGAGTATAAACGTTCGTGAGTATAAAATAATATAAATACGTGAATTGCATACGAAATTCATTGCACAACTCCGAAAATGAAGCCGGTACTTGCAATTGCTCTGATATTTCTGCTGTTAGGTGAGTTAAACAATGGTTTTTCTTTTATTCTTACGCTTTTCATTTGTTCTCCTATTGTTTTTGTTATTCAATTGTTAATTTATACAAATTTTTGAGATTGTCTTTGATCCCAGGATTTCTACTTTTTCTAGAACCATTATAGGATTTGTCAGATACGTGTTTCTCTTTACGTAAATTTGTAGTAAACAATGTGTTAACAGCAGTTTACATTGAAAAGTATTTACGTGAAATATGCTTTAATTAAGAAAAATCTTTAATGTATGGTTTTAGGAATGGAAGGAGTGCAGGCGAAGAGCGGATATCCCGTGACTGGAAAACGATGCAAATTTGGGTGTAGTCCTTTGGGAGAGAATCCGTATTGTACGAAAATATGTAAAGATAAAGCGGGCAGTTCTTACGGATATTGTTACATGTGGGGTTGTTACTGCGAGAATGTTGGTAAAAACGCCGTTTTGTGGGGAGATCCAACACTGGGTCCTTGCCTTTCAGATACAAAATGAAACTTATCATCCTAACAGCGTGATAAATGTCGACGTCAAACAGCTAATTGTATAATTATTGTACGAAAATTTTAAGAATAATATGTAATTCTTTCCATTAATTTATTAAAATTTAATTTTAAAAGCATGGACCCGTGAATTCATTCTGGTTACTTTTCCGGCTGTTATGTGTAGAAAGTACGGCGATCGGTCAAAGAATGACCTTTCCACACTTTTACATTTTTGAACTCAGGAGATCTTGTAACGTGAAAAAATGCAAAAAATAAAGGGGTGACTTCGGTATGTGTGTATATTAGTGTATGTGTGTTTGTGTGTGCTTCTGTGTGTGGGGGGCACGATTTTCTTCATCGTGTTTGAAGCTTAATAACTCCAGTGCTTTTTGTCGAAAATTTCTGAAATTTCGCAGGAAAGTTTGTTTATTAGAGCGATCGATGATATTAAATTTCGGTAGTTAAAAGTCAAAGGTATGGAAAGATACCGGGAGAAGTTTTACGTGATATCTCGAGAAGGTCGGATTTAATGACGATTTTATTCGTTATTAACATTTACAATTTTTTTAAAAAATAAAACCAACCCATTTTCTCAAAATTAAGCTTTTTGCCATTTTATAATAACCAAAAATATAAATTCTTTAAAAATTAAAATATTATAACAGATGGCGCCACAAAAACTTTAAATATTACCTGAAAAATTAAGCAACTCGTTCATGAATTTTTAACTCAAGCTAAAATAACTTCCAAATGTCGATAAATACAATATAATTACATAATATAATATATAGATTTAGCAGTTGTCTATTATATATTTCGAAATAATATTAATAATAACTCTTCCGTGGTCACCACCTGGACGTGGTGGGAGAGCCCAGTAATTTTACTGAACCATAGAGCAATGCAGGCTGGAGCACAAGCTCCTGGTAGGGACACCCATGCCAGTAAGGTGTATGGGGAGAAATGAAGCTAAGAGTGACCACCCCCACATTCTGTGGAGATATTTTTCATGGTAGTAACCAGGTCAAAGTGTGATACCGGCTCGGACGTCGCCCGGATTAACAAGGTTCGCGTTCGTGGGTTAGGCAGAGGCTCACGTTCGAAAAATAGGCCACAGTCTCCCTTGGTTACCGGTGGCGAAAGCAGCACCGGCCCAAGCGTGGCTACTGCCCTCAACAGATGTGAGGAACCAACATAGCCTTGGTGTTTCTGTGGCAATGCATCCACAGACCACAAAGGCTGGAAAACCACGCTAATGGATGAAATGGACAGTAGAAATAAACGAGTTTATTATCTGTACTTACTACACCATAGATTCACACAACAGTATCCTCATCTCACTGCCACCGAACAAAGGGTTGTTGATCAGAAAAAAACAATTACACACAACAACCTTATTCCACAAACAACACTTGAACTTATCAAACAACAGGTTGTTGATCAAATACATCAACAGACAGAAACATCTAACATTAATGAAGATCATGTAACCTGTCAGGATAATCCAGTAACAAGCATTGATAATAACACACATACAACAATTACCACTAATGATACTACAGTCACTTCCTTATCCATCACTGATAACATAGACATGGATTTAGTTAATACGCTCTCACTTATATTTCAGGAAACACTCACTAAATATACAGGCACAAATCCCACACAACGACCACGAATACCAAAAATCAACACGTCAATGAAAGTAGGAAAAACACTAAATTATGTGAACACTCACTTACTACCACACTACATTCATTCAATTTCTATACTCGCAGACATTCATACATTAGTTTATGCTGGGATATTCACAGTAGTGACACACCATGGACTAAAAATACAATCGCAGACAGACACACACAAAACACAGTCCTATCACAAGCCTGCCTGGCAGAGAAGAATAGAAACACAAATAAATGACATTAGACAGCAATTAGGCAGGCTGACACAATACATTAAAAACAACATAACACCCAAATTAAAGAAACAACTCAAAAACATTTTTAAGAAAATCAAAACACACACAAAACACGAACAGCACAACACACACATTACAGAATACATCGATACACTAAAAAAAAACTCGCAGCCAAAGCATGTAGACTCAAACGATACAAAACATGTACACTGCGAAAACAACGAAATAACTTACTCGCAAACAATCAAAAACTGTTCTACATGCAAATCAGTACCAAAAAAAATGTAAAAAAAAATAAAAATAAAAAATACTTACAGGATGTCAAATACACTGTTAACAGAACATACGACTGGAATACACCTGGTGTAGACAACATTCATAATTTCTGGTACAAAAAGTTTACATCACTGCACCAGGAACCAGCTAAACACCTAACACACATCATCATCAATCCACAAGACATGCCAAAATTTCTTACTCAGGGCATCACCTACATCAAGGTCTGTATAAGAAGGTCAGGACACGCTACCGTGATACTATGCGGCAGCGGTCATGTTGGGGCATATCGATAGAGATCATTATACGTGGTCCCTGCGTGAGTCGACTATTATTACGTATATACGTACTCAGAACGTTAAACAATGGGTTATTCTGTGGCACCTAATTGTAAAAGTAAGTCTACCGACCTTCGATTGTTTAGATTTTCTGCAGATAAGCAGAGGAAAGCGAAATGGGTGCAGAACTGCAGACGGGATAAGTGGCAGCCAACTGAACATTCTAAACTATGTTTGAGTAGTGTGTATATTATGTATTTTTTTATAAGTACTGTCTTTGAGATGTACATTCAAACCTGTTTTTGTGCGGTGGATAGGGACCGCATAAAAAAAATCGCACAAAACTTCACGAGCAGCTATAAAAAATAGTTTTCGCAACACAATTAAAAAGTATTTTTTATGCGGTGGATAGGGACCGCATAAAAAATTCTCACGTAGAAAATAACTCAAAACCGTACGAAATAACTAGGAATTGCTTTTTTAACTCCTCGGGCCTTTTTCTGCCATCCCTAACGAAGGAAAATCCTCTAAGAATTTTATTTTTTATATTAATTAATTATTTCCACTTGAATACCAATCTAACATTAAAAAGTTAAAATAATTGTTAAAAAATGATTTTATTTGATAAATATAGCTGCAGAAAGTGTTATTTCATTTAACAAGGCGTGAAATTTCACACCTGCAGTCTGAAGCTGGAGGGAAGCTAACTTACCACATCTGTTCAAATATAACATAATATTTATGATTTTTATGCTATTAAAATGAGAGGGGACCGAAAAAAAACGTATGAGAAAAAATTTTACTGAATAAAAAATGAAAAAACCTGCTGATGTCATTGAAAACATCCAATAGAGTTTTAAAAAAAATTTACAGGAGTCAATTATGTTCCAATTTGATTGAAATTTTCATATACCGCACAAAACAAATCGCACAAAAACAGATTTGAGTGTATACGTGAGCTCACATTAAATTATTTGTTGTTCAGCCTCATTTCGAAGAATTTCAGTTAGAACTGTTAATCTCAACTTTTCTGTCAGTGAGATTACATATTTTTGCCGGAGATATAAACAGTAGTTTAAATGTAAAAAAACTGCATGGAAGCAAAACTCTATGCGTACTTCTGCTGATTTCCGAAAATGGTATTTTATTATATTTGTATCTTGTGTGTTTACAGAGAAAGAAGTTATGTCTCAGATAAGCTCTGTTAAAAATATCAAATTGTGTTTAATATTATCGTTTTCGATTAAATTTTATATAATTAGGAAAATATCAGTGGCGTGCCGTCATTGGAAGCAATGGAAGCGCCGATTCCACCTTCCAATGACCTTCCACTGTATTTTACAAAATATAAATTTTCATATTTTAAGGTACTTTGCATTAATTAAAATTAATATTTTATTATAACTGCATTATGTATCTTTTACAAATTTCTATACTACGTGTGAAAAAAACGATAAGATTGCTATTGTATATTCGAATGATTCGGTGGCGGAAAGAATGTCGAAACCGGATCAGTTTCCAATTAGCCAGATTATATAGGCATTGGCACATGCGGTTTACAGAGCACCTATCTCACCAGTTTAGCTGGTAGAAGCAACACACGCATAAAGCTTCTAATTTTATATCACGGGTCGGTTGTGAGCTGTTAGCCGCCTGCCTGCTAGATATTCGGCCGCCCTCGCCCGATTATGTGAATCAAGAGTAGACTAGATCAACGGCGGGCAATTCCCGGTTCGCGGGCCAGCTACGGCTAGCGAAAAGATTCTATCCGGCCCGCGAGATCTTTAATAGATTATTAAATTGGAAAAATAATTAATTAATAGTTATTAATAGTTATTTTTCCAATTCTTTGTAATTTTCGAAAACGATAAGAGAAATAAATGTAGTAATTAACTTTTTATTTATTTATTTCATATTTGCAGACTAAAAAAATTACGAGTCACAAAAGGCGTCAATTAACTACTACGGCCCGCGAAAAAAACGTAAAATTTATTCTGGCTCACGTTATAAAAAAGGTTGCCCACCCTAGACTATATTTATAACTCAACCCAACCGATAGGAGCTTACTGGCATGTTTTTATGATAGTTCTGTATAGTTGACAGGAGTTTAAAAAAAATCCATTAAAATATTTGATATATTTATTCTGCGTTTATTCCGCTCTCCCATCTTATATTGCTTACGGATTTCAATGTTAAACCGGTGATATTACGATTTAGTACGTCCCATGTGTAAGGGGATGCAGAAAAAACGTGTACATTTCTAGTACAGTGTTAAAAAATTAACTGTTACTTTGGCAGCATCATTTACAACCAAATTAAATGAATGAGACGTACAATGGTACAAAAAAAACTCTAGAATTTATTTTCCTTAAATTTACGATTTATGTATCGGTTGTCATAAAGATTTCTTTCCACTTCTTTCCCAAGACTACAGATATTCGAGTACAAAGTAACCGGTTTCGACTTATTTCTACTTAAGAAGTAGTTAAATAATTCGGCGATTAGGGAATTACAAACATAAATAAAACCCTGATGAAAGAAATTTTACTTAAACAGAAGCTTATAATACTTTTATTTTAAGCTTATTATCTCT
>NW_027121817.1:0-20273 GCF_030686945.1 Centruroides vittatus | reverse complement strand
TTATTATATTTGACTTAGAAATTTCTTCCCTTCTAATAAGAAAGTGAGGAATTTCTAGCCTTTTTATTCTAAAGTTAATTAAAAATAAATCAAATTTATAAGTGAGTAAATTGAAATTATAATTTTCTCAATGTTTACGATTAACACACAAGAACTTGTATGTAATCATGAAATCAAGGCAAATTTTAAAGAGTAAAATACGTTGTTATAGGCAATTTCTTAAAATACAGTAGAGCGTCGAAAATCGGAATCAATTGGGGACTGGGGTTGTTCCGATTAGTCATTTGTTCCGATTACCGACTTTGTACGAATAAATATATTAACCTGTCCGATGTTCAAATTTTTCTCCGTTACGTGTCGCTTCGTGTTGAATTTTTCTCCGTCGCGTGTCGCTTCGTGTTGAATTTTCGTCGATTTTAAGCCTAACGAAAATTTTTATAATAATAATCGAGGCTATCGTATCGTTAAAAATTATTTCTTCATTTTGTACAAACAAAATAAATATATTGAAGAATATAAAAACATGAAAATTATACTTTAGAAGTAAATCTAGTATCAAAAATGTTCGATTCAGCACGACACAGTCCGACTGAAAATCGTTCCGATTACTGGCCATTCCTATTACCGACGTTCCGATTAACGACGCTCTACTGTATTTCCAATTTTTGTGAAAAAAAAAGAAATTATTCATTAATATATAGCATAACCTTTTCATCTTTACATTTGAACATTTTGCTACATTTCAAAACTTATTTTGTATAAAAGTTGAAAACAATATTTAAATTGTGGTTAATGTTACCTTTTGTTCCAAGATGGCGGCTCGTCTCTGATTCCAGCAAGGAAACAGTGAGGACGCACGTTCTGACCTAACCTAACCTATTCTAATAAATTACCATAATTATTACCAACCAAATTACTAGAATAGGTTATGTTAGGTTAGAACGTGCGTCCCCACTGTTTCTTTTCTTCTATTTGCCGGAATCAGAGACGAGCCGCCATCTTGGAACTTAAGGTAACATTAACCAAAATTGTTTACCTTAGTATATTTTCTGCTTTCGAAATACGTTTAAACTAGAAAATATATTTTCTACACAATATTTATGAGTTTGTTATGTAAAAACAATTCTGATTTATGTATTGAGAACAATGGGATTTGTTAGGATTATTGCTTTTGTCTATAATCTCTTATCTGTTACAATACATATGGAATAGCTCGATAAAATACGTGTTAGAAAAACACAAATGTTCGAACAATCGTTTGTTGTTTGGAAAACTAAAATTTAATTTGAATTCAATTGGAATATTTCATATTATATTCATTCATATTTATATTTGAAATTAGAAATACATATAAAATCTTGTCTCGTATCGGCTAGTTGGACATTAATAGTGGTTGTATGCAGTTAACATGGTCGTTACGCGGGGAATAATGCCTTTCGGGAGGTCTTTTAAGGGTAACTGGCCCCTATTCAGGCGTTATATAAATGGAGAAAACTCCCAGTGTTCAGGGAACGGCACCATTGGCCACTGGTGAGCCTAGAAATAAAATAATGATAATATCATATAGTGTCATCTCTGTGTGAACTAATAAAACAGTTTTTCATGCCAATTTGCATAAGTCTCTTGAAAGCATTCATTTTAACTAGATTTGTTGCATTAATTCGCATCATATTCGCCTCTTACTATAATGTTTATGGAATGTGATTTTTTCATTTTAATTATTATTGCCTTGCTGTTTTTACTTAATTTCTTATTATATATTTTGTTAACGTGGACATTAATCATTAACAGAACAATTATACTGGTGTTAAGCATTTACATGAGAATTGAGGAAAAGTTCTTAAAGAAAACAGACTTTCTTTATTAAGTTACCTGTACACCTACAACGATTAACATCTGTGTTTCGGGCTATCATGCCCGTCAAGTTTAATTTTTCACATCTTTGTCAATTTGGTAAATCTAGAAAACTAATTTAATCGCATTTTATCCGTTGCCGCATTATTTTTACAATAGTGTTTCCTGCAATAATTTCCAAATTTTTCAATACTAAGGTTTGCGTAATTGAAATACTTGGTTTTTTGCCCTAAAATTCGGCCATCTTAAACTTGTTGCACAACCATCTATTTTAACTTGTAATAGCGAATAAGAACAATATTAATATTCTTTTGTTCCTCTACTCAACGATGAGAATGTTCTCGGAATTTACTATTTTGAATGTTTCCACATAAACGTATTAATTTAATATCATGTTTACAAAGCTCTAGATGATTCCCGATAATGTTATATATACTGTTATATATCCAGAAAACCGATTGTGCATATATCATACAGTGACACCTGTACTTTGGAGTACTTAAGGCACGTTTCTCCCTTTTCGTCTGGTTTGCCCTTTTCCTAGTCCCAACGGATCCACAAACTCTATTATCAGCAAACAACGAAAGATTCATGATTTCAAGCCTATTCTGCAAATATAAAATACTGTAAACTATTTGTCAATTTTTGTCGTATGTTTACCAAAACTTGGCTTTGAAAACAAGCAATGTTCCTTGTTTACAAGGCAATGTAAGCCCGATTACATAGTACTAACCGACGTTGAATCATAGTTTGAAGCTTCTTGCATAATGTACGATGCCTTATTCCTTGTGCTCACCTTTTTATAGTCTGCGGGTGCCACTGATACTATACTGTACTCTTGTACAATTTCTCGTCCAACGGGTACACTAATTTTTGGATAAATTTGAGAATTTCGGATTTTGTTTACAAATATTTTTATTGTAATACTCGAGATACTTACTCTGAAACAATAAATATTCGAGTAATTCAATTGAATGCAAATTAAAAACGTTAAAAGTGTTTTAAATTAATTAATTTGTTTTATTTTTATAAATTAAAAAAAAATATATTTGATTTTTTATATTATTTTTTGAAGTGTTTGTCAATTATTAAACGAGCTCATTTGCATATAAACCGTAATATAATTCACGAAGTCGTTCGAATCTAGTAAACGTAGTGAGTGGCGTTATCTCGATTGTGAGTGTTCAAAGAAATCTATTTAATACATTTTAAGAACCATTTATTATTCCTTCAAATATACAATATTAATTTATTCAAGTTAGTGGAAAGGAAAATGTCGAACGTAGAAGAGCAAGGAAGATTCGATCTAGACGAAGTAATTCTAGTAAACCAGGATGGAGAATCTGTGGTCGTATCGCGAACATCCTTGATAGAAAAAGGAGGATTACTCAAACACTTCATAATCGTTTGTCCGAATGAAGGAAAGTTTATTCTCAGACTACATGTGACATTGGAAATGCTTCATCAATTTACCAGGTTTGTACGAATCGGTTAATGTTTCCCTAAGTATACAAAATGGCGGCTCGTCTCTGACTCCAGCATACAGAAGCGAGGCAACAGTGGGGACGCACGTTTTCTAAACCTAACCTATTCTAATAATTTGGTAATTTATGGTAATTTATTAGAATAGGTTAGATTAGGTTAGGTTAGAACGTGCGTCCCCACTGTTTCTTCTGTTTGCTGGAATCAGAGACGAGCCGCCATTTTGCCACCATAGGTAAATTTAACCTATAAAACTTTCTGTGGTTCGTGGTTTACCACGGGGATGATCAGTGGAGTCTTCGAGTTTTTTTTCACGTGTTTCACACTTAAAATAAAACTACTCTTTCAAAAACCCCTCTTGATAGGAATTTCTTCCTTCGTGCATCATTCCGAAATTGCTTTAACTATAAATACAAACAACAAGTAGTTAATACAATAGAAAGCATTTTGTTCCATTTGACTCTCCATTGGTCTGTCTCTCTTGTAGCTGTCTATTGACCTTCGGATCTGTGCTAATAGATACCACGACAGACTATAATCTTTTATAGGCATGAAATTATTTCTAACCTTAGTAATTATAAAGCGATATAGATATTCAACTATTTCCTAATATAAATCGGTACATGTTTTAGACTATGCATATAAAGTACTTGATCGTACTCTGACCTGATCTAACAATATTAATACCTGTATATTGATCAGGCGTTTATCTAGCTTTATTGATATTAATTCTAAATTTAAGATATTATATTGACTGAAAAATCTATATAATTTCTTTATAGGATCTAATCTAAACTGTAGTACAGATATCTAGACACTATCTGTACTACAGTTTATATTAGACACTATAGTATAGACACTATCTGTACTACAGTCTAGACACTATCTAGTACTACATATTAGATGATACTATGTATAAATATTACTATTACTAGCCTATATTATTTATATGACCTTTTAATCATTGTAGAATATATTTTCGTTTCAGATTTTTGAATGATGAATTACTTTCATTTCCTTACGCGGATGATGGATTCCAAATGTACTTAATCTGCAAACAATATTTCATTAGCGAACTGCAAGAAATATATTTTAATTGTGCCATCGCATCGATGTACTTTCACCACGCTTGTCATATCCACGATTTGTCCTGTAGACACAACGAAGAACAATTGCAATATCACTGTTGGAAGCATTTCAGTCTGTCTGAAAAAAGTTTATTTAGTAGAGATGATTTCCAATTGTGTGAAGAAACTACTGTATACAAATTAATGACTTGCCCGGTCTACGTCAGTCTGGACGAGCTCGATCTGTTCCATGGACTTAGCTTGTGGATCGAAAAAACGTATGCGAAATTGAGGGCAACAAATGACAACGTATCAAAAAGAGACGTTGTAAAACCTTTCTTGTCTTTCATCAGATATTTTGTTATAGAATCCGAACGCTTAACACAGATTGTGAACGACTGTCACGAAGAACAAACTTTAACAGAAGAAGAAGTTCAATCCATAAGACAATATCTCACTCAGAAAAACGTTGCCGTCCTTCCAGAAATAATATCTGCTAATGTTATTCCGCGAAGGTTTTCGGATTATTTTTCGTTTATTGCCAAAAACCCCGTGACAGAAAAAATATTAGAAAACGAAGAAACCATGGAAGCAGATTTTCGGTTTATGGCCGATATTTGGGTACCCAAAAAGTGCTTCACGGATGAGATTAAACTGCCTCTAACCCATAATAAATCTGAACGGATAAAGGTTTTCGTCGGTACGAAGTCGACTTACACGCAAGATTTTGTGTACGAAAGAAGCACGTGCTATAACAACGGAACTGTAGTTTTAGAAAAAGTGAAATTGCTGTCGAAGGGCAGCTTTCATATTTTTTCGGTTAAGATTCCTAAAGAGGAAATAGATTCCACTTCGATAACAATTTTAGAAAATGTACAAGGATACGTCCCAATCTACGATTTCCGAGACACAACTACACGACGTAAAGACGAGAAAACTAAATTTTCATGTACCCTTTGCCTCTGTTTTTAGAAATTCTTGGTGTTTCTTATCTGAGCTTTGTGTATTTTTAACAGAATGAATATTCGTTTGTATTTCAAAAATTCTTTGTAAAATTCACATCCATTTAAAATAGAACAATAAAATTATCGATAGTTTTTACTTCAATAATTAGAGGCAATTGCAAATATAGATTCTAATCTTTACAGTGATGAAAATGGATTTTTCTAACTACAATTGCGAGTGTGTTAAAGAATACAAGTGTAATGTATAAGTTGACAATAAATTTTAACAATTTATGGTACATTAACTGTGTTACTTTCTTATTTGGCTTCCTTCGCAAGTCCCGTCTGTCAAGCTTTATAGGCTATTACATAAAGAATACGAACAAAATATGTAAGATTACGTTCATCACATATTTTATTCCTTTATTAACAACTTTTAAATTTCATTTATGTCAAATTCCGATTTTATGAGAATTTATCGTAACAATTAGCTATATCCCCCGTGTGTTTGTTTTGTTTGTTTCATTTCGGATATTGATAATTAACACTTCCTTGATTTTAATTGGAGTACATTCAAGAGCTTTGAATGTACAGTACTTTTGATATGTCAATTTTTTAAATTAATTTTCTAAACAACATTTATACATAACGTCCATTATTTAAATGTAAAAATTCGTGTATTGTGCAGTACAATCGTGAAAATTCAGTCTTTAATTAAACACGAGAACACTGCTTAATATTTCGTTGTCACTTTGTCAGCGATTGACGTCACCGTCGTTGTTCGACGTGTGAGTCGGGAATTTTAGAGAAAATACTTCAGAAAATTAATAGAAATTTGTTAAAATTTTAATATCATAAATCGAAATTTTTATCAAAGCTGAAATCAAAAAGAACAAGGAACAAATTGTTTCCTTTGTTGATAGTCAGTTCCTGAGAGAGAGAGATCTTTATCTCCCATGATTAAAAGGCTGACTAAATCCAAAAGACACATCAACCATGCCCAGTCAGATGATCCTTAAGCTCGATCTTCATTGGAAGAGATCTGGAGAAATTAAAATGAATAAATAGAAGATACACGCTAAACTCCGGGCAGTTCCTGTGTAATCAAGTCGATACCTGAATTGGCCATACGAGTTAGGCAGTTCAACAGAATCCGAATCTGCCATAGGAGACAATAAACTACTATAGGAAAGTCTTCCCGCCAACCTTAGTATAATGTGCACATAAAAGTTTGTTCCATTCATTCTACATTCTCCTCCCGATCTTCCCCCAACGTAAAGAAAGTAAAGTCAACTGAAGCCAAGAATATACCTCCAGTTAAGGTAATATGAATTGTTAGATTGATGTAAACTCTCTCTCACGCGTATAGGATAATTTAGATTAAGTTAGATAGTTTGGTATCTCCACGAGATAAGTCTAGAATGTATCATTGTAATTTCATTAATTTCTATTTTTATTTCATTTGTATTTTATTGTATTTACAGTGGTACCTCAGTATACGTCCAATTCGGAATACGTCCTGTTTGGACTAAACGACAGAAAAAGCAACAGAAAACTAAAAAAATGACTGGAATCGCAATAGAACTGAAAAAAAAAAAGATTGTTTAGAAATATGAATGTGGCATGCGTGTTCGAGATTTAGCTGTTGCATACCGTATTCCTAGAACGACGATGTTGACAATCGTGAAAAATAAAGACATTATTAAATCTGCTAACGCCTGATTTAACCCCTTTCGCAACGAAAGGGGTTAAATCAATTTCTAAACAGAGATCGGAGACATTAGATCAAGTTGAGAAATTTCTTTTGCTTTCTATAACTGAAAAATAATGTGCTGGCGACAGCGTATCAGAAGCAATTATTTGCAATTATTACTGTAATAACTTGAATAAATTTCATTAATGTGCTCAAACAGTGTTTCAATTATTTTACAACCCCATTAATATACCATATCGAGAGGAGTTTTTTTTTACATGAGAACGGATTAATCATTTTTACCCTACTTCTTATTGAAAAGGTTAGTTTGATATACGTCCTATTTGGTATAAGTCCAAACATCAGGAACGGATTAAGGTCGTATACAGAGGTTCGACTGTATTTACTAAATTTGTTTAAATTAAATTTTGTTATTCTTGTTAATTAAATGTGGTCAAATTTCGTTCGATTTACCTATGCACTCCCACTCGCAAATTGTAAGCCCTCCTTATTAATATTTAGTAATCCTTAAATAGAATAATAAAAATTGTTACGCGTGTTAGTCCACGGAATTGACTAACTGGTGTCAAGTCCTGACGTAGGAGAAAGGTGATTACGAGATCATCTCTCCCCGCACTTTTTCACTCATACAAAAGCCATCCCTTTTGACAACAGAGGGTCTGTTCCTCCAACAGGCTGTCGAGTAACTGGTAGAGAGAATTTTCTCAACACTCTACTCCGGCCAGCCCCTCACATACGCCTTTAACTGAAGTGGAAGAACGAATCTCGAATGGTGTCGAAGTATCCGTCAGTAAATTGAAATGGAAAGTCAAGTCCAGTCGATTAAGTCGTAGCCGGGTGGAAGGTCAATTCCGGGTAACTGTGTCATATTGGCTGTGGAAAGTCGAAATCCGTACAAGAAGGCCTCGGCAGAAAAACGACCTTTTCCATCAAGGCGTTTTACACTTGACGGATTATTCCGCGATATCTTCGGACTCCTGTCTGTCGAGTCCCGTGTTACGCGATCGTGTCTCCACCGTCTATTCCGGAACATCGGGGTATCGGTGCTCCAGATAATGGACGACAGACGAGGCACTCTCGTTCGGAGTTATGACGATCACTCGTTTGACTTCGAGTGTATGCGACACCTCTACCGCATCTTTCGGAAGCACCCGATTACACCAGGCGAAAAACAGGCGCCATCCTCGGGCTTGGCATGGCCCGAGGTGTGCCACTTCTTCAATTCTTTGAAATTATCATTCTTCAAAGGAAAACAAAACTTGCATTAATTAAGAAACATTATTCTAATCTGAATAATAAATTTCTTACAAAAAAATGATTGTTTTGATTCATTCACAATCAGAAATGAATGTTATAATATAATCTCTATTTATTATATAAATAATAATTTTAATCTCTTCGACGATTTTTAATGTTCGATAGAGAAATTAGTTTATTACAAAATTGTACTATTCTGTTGACTGCCGTACCACAAAACATTTGAAAAGATAGAGAAAACGAGACGGCCGATGAACTGAGATTATTCTAATTAATTAAGATTAAGACAGGATATTAATGTATATACGTATGTAATAGCGGGGAATAACAGATTTAAAGTAGGCTATTTATTAATTTTCACATTGGTTTAATAATTCCGTTGGAAAATTAACAAGGAAAAGGTGCGATTCCTTTAAAGGAAATCGATCAATTATTATTGAAAACAACCGCCGCTAATTGTGATATTTTGCTTAAAGTTAAAAAGTGTTTAAATCTAAAAAGTTCGTAGTCTAAACTTACTTATAAATCGCTGCAAATGAAGCAAAACCAGAAAAAACGCAATAGATAATTGTACTAGTCAACAATAGATCCTCTCTTAAGATAATTTTATTGTTGCGTAGTCGATTTAACGTTAAAAATTTAGATTTTTCGGCGAATTTCGTGATTTTTGTGCTTCTCTATTTCTAGAAAAAATAATTTTGACGGGTCATTGCACGAATTTGTCTGGAGCCTTTTACTCGTCCTCACAGACAAGAGCTGCAATTCACATAGAATTAGGATATTTTCGAACACTATGGGGCCGTCCATAAATTATGTCCGCATTTTACTTGAAATTTTTATTCGCCCTCCCCTTTCGTCCCAGTCTGTTTAAGTCCCCTCTTCGGACGTCCAACAAAACCTTTATTACGTTATAAATGATAGATACCATAAGTAGTAACGAAATACACAAGAATTTTTTTAAATAGTTATAATTACAGAAACATTAAGATTTAATATGGTTTGTTTTGTAAAATTTAATGTAATGGTTAAGACAAGTCGGACAAAGGGAAGAGGAGGACGTTCACTGAAGCTCAACCTCTCTTCTCCCCTGCTCTTTGTTTGACTTGTCTTAAACAGATTAAAACTAATTCTTAAATTTTATATATTTATTTCAAATTTCTTTACATGCTAACATACAACTCTGTGCTTAAACATTAGTAATTTCATCATAATTTTTAATACGTTTTTAAAAATAGTATATAGGTTAATATTAATAATTTCAATCAAGGAATTGTGTTCTATCATTATTTGTACTGTACATTGTAATTGTCTTTAGAAACGTAATCCATCAGAAATTGTTTTTTTAAATCAGAAATAACTAACAAATATATTCAATTGTTTATATGTTATAAAATGCATTATTATAAGAATACTGACATGTTTGTCATCAATCGCTCCATAGCAAATTGGGAATTGCCATAATTTTTCCAATTCTATGGCAAACTTCCTTCATATCTCTACAGTAGGTCCCTTCAAGGAATGCACAGTACAACAGATATATTTCAGAATAAACTAATGTATTATATACAGTCGACTCCGCATAAGTACACACCCGGATAATTCGACACACCTCAGTTACGTAGTCAATTTTTGTGGTCCTGGCCGACTTACAAAAACATTAACGTTATTAACCTTAAAAAACTCGGTTTACTCGACATCGTTTAACTCGTCACCACTGGATAAATCAACATACTTTCTGTGTTTCACACTTTTTAGACGTCTGATAAGACGACTCCCCCTTTCTGAAAAATGAGTTTACACCACACAGATTATTGTACGGTGTAAACTCATTTTTTCAGGAGGGAAGTCGACTTATCAGAATTCTTTACAGTTACGTATGAAAATTTGCATAGCGTTGTAGTGTATACATACAATGCTGTACAAATATTACATACAAATTAGGTTTTCTTACCGAATTATGATAATGTTCTTTAGCCTTTCTCTGTTTCCAGAGACTCCACATATCCATAACAGACTTGCCAAAACTCACAACGACCTGAATCCAAGTCCGAATTGTTTAACTACACAAAGTACCATCGATATATTAATTAATTAATAATTAATTATTGAATTTTTAAAATATTTAAATGGAAAAAAACTTTACAACGTTCTATGCTCATCAGAAAATCATGAATTAACCTTACAATAAATTATACTCAGATAGATAAAGATAATTGTTTACGTAACTGAATGTAATTTGTAATTTCATCTCTACTTCTAATTATATATCTTGATAATTCGATCGTAAAATAAAAAAGTATATTATCTAGAACACAGCAATTATTTAAAATATTTAAATAAATGGCAATAAAACATGCTTACAAATTTTATTTTTCAGGTGTTCTTTATCCGAAATTACTGTATAATACCTTTAAAAGTTTTAATTTTATTTCATTTTTAAACTTTATTGTTATTTTTACATTTCCAATTAAATTATTTAAATTGCTGTGTGTTTATTACTGAATTATAAATTGCTTTTGGTTGTATGTCTGAATGTTTAAGCCCTTATCTGGTATGATTTTGTACACTCGGGTTTTCACATAAGAAGCGAGTTTTTACTTTAAATAGAAGAGAATATACTATAAATTCAATTTCTGCTTGAATAAAATTGTAAGATGTTTGAATGCATACAGACCTTATGTTGCTATATTTCTGGGCCACTTTTAATGCTTAAAATTAAACAATAAAGTAATTATATGTTATTGTATACAGGAATTATTGATTTGTAATTTTAAAATTTCAAATAATTACAATGGCATTATTCGAAATTACTTTATTTTATTGTGGAGCTATAAAGTACGGTAATTTTACTTTATAAAGACTTTTATTTTTATATAATAATTATTCTAGAATAATTTTTTAGTACAGCTATTTCCGTTTACCGTCCATCTCTCCAATTGTTGTAAAATTGTCCATCGCAATTATCCATCTGTTGAATAATTGCGATGGACAATTTTACAACAATTGCAATATATTCATTGCTTTTCGTGCAATGAAAAAATTGTGTATGCTGTAAACATTCGTGAGTCGAAAACAATATAAATATGAGCAAGTCAGGAGACATTCATTGAACAATTCCGAAAATGAAGCCTGTACTTGTAATTGCTCTGATATTTGTGGTGTTAAGTGAGTTAAATAAACATACGTCTTCTATTGTTATATTTTATTAATTCCAGACTTATTATAGAATAATTTATGTAACGTTTTCTTTAACAAAAAATATTTTATAAAATTATATTTAGGAATAGAAGAAACGCAAGCAAAGGACGGATATCTTGTAAGTAAACACGGGTGCAGATATGGGTGTTCGTCATTGGGAAAAAATAAAGACTGTAACGAGAAATGTAAAGAGAAAGCAGGTGCTTACTATGGATATTGTTACTCTTTCGTTTGTTACTGCGAGGGTATGAAAGACGACGTTATGCGATATGATGGAGATCAAACTTGGCGTGAATGCCAATATGACGATGATAAATGATCATTGTCTGATTTCAATAAAATAATAAATGACGACGTCAAGACAATTTTATAATTATTACTCGAGAATCTAAAAATACCTATAATTTCTCAATAAATTCATTAAAATTTAATCTTCTGTATACGAAACATTTTTATTGATGTTGCATTTTTGCGTAACAACCATTATGCGAACAAAGTCAGTTGCCTTTTTAACATTTTTCCTGTGTTGAAAATTACACAGTAACATTTTCCTGTGTTGAAAATGAAGAGAATAAGAGAAAAGATTCATCAACCTAGTTATTGAAAATTAATTGAAATATTTAACATATTTCAATTAATTTTCAATAACTCGGTTGATGAATTTCTTCTCTTATTTTCTTAAATTTCAACACAGGAATAATGTCGACGTTAACAGATGTTAAAGGTAGGAAATGGCACAGCTACAGAATATCACTGCTCTAGACGGAACCTAATGTTCAGAATACAGCACTGTAAAATCTAGAAATAAATGAAATTAAGACTTCTCTTCATAAAAGACATCGTATTTTTTCATATTGCAAGTTATCAACTTCAAAATATGAGTTTATATTATTTACTTAAAGGAGGATTTATACATAAGAAAATGTAAATACAATTTGTTCCATTTAATAAAAATTGATTAATTTTCTATTTAAGAAAATGTTAAAATATTTTTTAATTATACGAAATGTTTTTTTTTATTTAAAAAACAAAATGTTTTACATATAATAATGAGTTTAAACTATTCAGCATCCATCCTTAAATGAGCTAATTTGCATATGAAGTGAAACATTCGGAAAATCGTTTGTTATGTGACGAATTTGGTGTTCGATTTTTAGTGTTAAAGGAAATAATCGAGTGTCTATAATAGATTTTAAAAATCTTCCTTATTAATCCTTCAATTTTACAATATTATTTCGAGTTATTGCGAATATGGCAAACGTAGGAGAAAAAGGAAGATTCGACCTGGACAAAGTGACTATTATTAACGACGATGAAGCATCTTCGGTTGTATCACGAACATTTTTGATACAAAGGGGAGGATTACTGAAGAACTTCTTAATTGTGTGTTCGAACGAAATAAAGTTTATTCTCAGACTACTTGTGACACGAGAAATACTCGATCAATTTGCCAGGTTTGTGCGAATCTCTTCTATAAAAGTTTTTAATTAGGCTTTATTATATATATATTTATCATAATAATTCAAAAGGAAGGGATACTATAGATTACCACATATGGAATTTCGGAAATTTGAATATGTATCTGAACTGAGGGGACCGAGGCGAGTTCAACGATACCCTACTTTTCGACTGGAGATGAAAAATAAGGCCGCGACTCAACTAGCCGTAAAAGGGCCGTAAAACCCCCTCACCGTAAAAGCTTTTAATCACGTGACCATGATATTTTACGCCTGAGCAGGTCGTAAAACCAACGTAAAAGCGAGTTAAAAATCTTCCTTATTAATCCTTCAATTTTACAATATTATTAACTCGCTTTTACGTTGGTTTTACGACCTGCTCAGGCGTAAAATATCATGATCACGTGATTAAAAGCTTTTACGGTGAGGGGGTTTTTCGGCCCTTTTACGGCTAGTGGAGTCGCGGCCTAAGAAAGTTATCATACTTTTTAATGCTTTCAGCAGACGGCACCGTAGTTGCTAGTGCTGCTATCTCGCGGTATAGTCTGCAAACAAATTTAAAAATAGCACTCTGAACGGCAAGGAATTGCACGAAAGAATGCCACTTCCTTCTTTCTTTTGTTCAAGAACTACCGTGAATGCATAACTAGTGACGTTAAACAATAGGCAGCCTGCCGGCGGCTCCCCTCCTGGGGAGTCCATCGAGAGCACAAACAGTCGAACGCCAGTTCCTTTTTTTCCTTTTGTTCAAGCATCACGACTCCCGATTGAGATAGCGCAGTCAGCTTGTAGTGCTAACCGATCGCAAGCGATAGCGAGACTTAGGAGCCATAGCCCCCGATGTCGATGAGCGCCAGAGTGTGCAGAAAGAACTTAACTCGAACTGTAGACGATCGGTGTGCTCGTGGATCAACATCTGCCTTTGTTCAAGGTATATATGGCCGACTTGCCGGACTGCCTGTTAAACACGCGATAGGCTTAGTGGAGAGAGCGACGCGACTCCCGATCATCGCGTGATCGCCGAAAAAAATATGATAACTTTCTTATTTTTTCCTCTGTCTCTAGAGTAGGGTACCGTTGAAACTCGTCTCGGTCCACTAAGTTCAAATATATACTCAGTCCCGAAATTCCATAGATGGTAATTTATAGTACACCCAAAAGGAAACGTCTCTTCTGAATTCTGAATATCGTTGCAAGTACGTAAAATAATTTTGCATAAATTCGGATTATAATAATAAGCATTAACGGATTTAAGTTGATTTACGGTTAGTGTTACCTATGGTTCCAAAATGGCGGCCCGTCTCTGATTCCAGCAAATAGAAGAAAGAAAACAATGGAGACGCACGTTCTAACTCAACCTAACCTATTCTAATAATTTTGTTGGTAATAATTATGGTAATTTATTAGAATAGGTTAGGTTAGAATGATCGTCCCCACTATTTCCTTTCTTCTATTTGCTGGAATCAGAGAAGATCCGCCATTTTGGAACCATAAGTAACATTAACCTGATTTACTTGCTACAGAAATATAATCTCTCGAATTGCTTAAGACAATATAATTACAAAAATGTTTTTTAACAGATTATTTCAGGAATAACTAAGCTTAATTAAATAAGGAGATAATAAGCTTAAAATAAAAGTATTATAAGCTTCTGTTTAAGTAAAATTTCTTTCATCAGGGTTTTATTTATGTTTGTAATTCCCTAATCGCCGAATTATTTAACTACTTCTTAAGTAGAAATAAGTCGAAACCGGTTACTTTGTACTCGAATATCTGTAGTCTTGGGAAAGAAGTGGAAAGAAATCTTTATGACAACCGATACATAAATCGTAAATTTAAGGAAAATAAATTCTAGAGTTTTTTTTGTACCATTGTACGTCTCATTCATTTAATTTGGTTGTAAATGATGCTGCCAAAGTAACAGTTAATTTTTTAACACTGTACTAGAAATGTACACGTTTTTTCTGCATCCCCTTACACATGGGACGTACTAAATCGTAATATCACCGGTTTAACATTGAAATCCGTAAGCAATATAAGATGGGAGAGCGGAATAAACGCAGAATAAATATATCAAATATTTTAATGGATTTTTTTTAAACTCCTGTCAACTATACAGAACTATCATAAAAACATGCCAGTAAGCTCCTATCGGTTGGGTTGAGTTATAAATATAGTCTAGGGTGGGCAACCTTTTTTATAACGTGAGCCAGAATAAATTTTACGTTTTTTTCGCGGGCCGTAGTAGTTAATTGACGCCTTTTGTGACTCGTAATTTTTTTAGTCTGCAAATATGAAATAAATAAATAAAAAGTTAATTACTACATTTATTTCTCTTATCGTTTTCGAAAATTACAAAGAATTGGAAAAATAACTATTAATAACTATTAATTAATTATTTTTCCAATTTAATAATCTATTAAAGATCTCGCGGGCCGGATAGAATCTTTTCGCTAGCCGTAGCTGGCCCGCGAACCGGGAATTGCCCGCCGTTGATCTAGTCTACTCTTGATTCACATAATCGGGCGAGGGCGGCCGAATATCTAGCAGGCAGGCGGCTAACAGCTCACAACCGACCCGTGATATAAAATTAGAAGCTTTATGCGTGTGTTGCTTCTACCAGCTAAACTGGTGAGATAGGTGCTCTGTAAACCGCATGTGCCAATGCCTATATAATCTGGCTAATTGGAAACTGATCCGGTTTCGACATTCTTTCCGCCACCGAATCATTCGAATATACAATAGCAATCTTATCGTTTTTTTCACACGTAGTATAGAAATTTGTAAAAGATACATAATGCAGTTATAATAAAATATTAATTTTAATTAATGCAAAGTACCTTAAAATATGAAAATTTATATTTTGTAAAATACAGTGGAAGGTCATTGGAAGGTGGAATCGGCGCTTCCATTGCTTCCAATGACGGCACGCCACTGATATTTTCCTAATTATATAAAATTTAATCGAAAACGATAATATTAAACACAATTTGATATTTTTAACAGAGCTTATCTGAGACATAACTTCTTTCTCTGTAAACACACAAGATACAAATATAATAAAATACCATTTTCGGAAATCAGCAGAAGTACGCATAGAGTTTTGCTTCCATGCAGTTTTTTTACATTTAAACTACTGTTTATATCTCCGGCAAAAATATGTAATCTCACTGACAGAAAAGTTGAGATTAACAGTTCTAACTGAAATTCTTCGAAATGAGGCTGAACAACAAATAATTTAATGTGAGCTCACGTATACACTCAAATCTGTTTTTGTGCGATTTGTTTTGTGCGGTATATGAAAATTTCAATCAAATTGGAACATAATTGACTCCTGTAAATTTTTTTTAAAACTCTATTGGATGTTTTCAATGACATCAGCAGGTTTTTTCATTTTTTATTCAGTAAAATTTTTTCTCATACGTTTTTTTTCGGTCCCCTCTCATTTTAATAGCATAAAAATCATAAATATTATGTTATATTTGAACAGATGTGGTAAGTTAGCTTCCCTCCAGCTTCAGACTGCAGGTGTGAAATTTCACGCCTTGTTAAATGAAATAACACTTTCTGCAGCTATATTTATCAAATAAAATCATTTTTTAACAATTATTTTAACTTTTTAATGTTAGATTGGTATTCAAGTGGAAATAATTAATTAATATAAAAAATAAAATTCTTAGAGGATTTTCCTTCGTTAGGGATGGCAGAAAAAGGCCCGAGGAGTTAAAAAAGCAATTCCTAGTTATTTCGTACGGTTTTGAGTTATTTTCTACGTGAGAATTTTTTATGCGGTCCCTATCCACCGCATAAAAAATACTTTTTAATTGTGTTGCGAAAACTATTTTTTATAGCTGCTCGTGAAGTTTTGTGCGATTTTTTTTATGCGGTCCCTATCCACCGCACAAAAACAGGTTTGAATGTACATCTCAAAGACAGTACTTATAAAAAAATACATAATATACACACTACTCAAACATAGTTTAGAATGTTCAGTTGGCTGCCACTTATCCCGTCTGCAGTTCTGCACCCATTTCGCTTTCCTCTGCTTATCTGCAGAAAATCTAAACAATCGAAGGTCGGTAGACTTACTTTTACAATTAGGTGCCACAGAATAACCCATTGTTTAACGTTCTGAGTACGTATATACGTAATAATAGTCGACTCACGCAGGGACCACGTATAATGATCTCTATCGATATGCCCCAACATGACCGCTGCCGCATAGTATCACGGTAGCGTGTCCTGACCTTCTTATACAGACCTTGATGTAGGTGATGCCCTGAGTAAGAAATTTTGGCATGTCTTGTGGATTGATGATGATGTGTGTTAGGTGTTTAGCTGGTTCCTGGTGCAGTGATGTAAACTTTTTGTACCAGAAATTATGAATGTTGTCTACACCAGGTGTATTCCAGTCGTATGTTCTGTTAACAGTGTATTTGACATCCTGTAAGTATTTTTTATTTTTATTTTTTTTTACATTTTTTTTGGTACTGATTTGCATGTAGAACAGTTTTTGATTGTTTGCGAGTAAGTTATTTCGTTGTTTTCGCAGTGTACATGTTTTGTATCGTTTGAGTCTACATGCTTTGGCTGCGAGTTTTTTTTTAGTGTATCGATGTATTCTGTAATGTGTGTGTTGTGCTGTTCGTGTTTTGTGTGTGTTTTGATTTTCTTAAAAATGTTTTTGAGTTGTTTCTTTAATTTGGGTGTTATGTTGTTTTTAATGTATTGTGTCAGCCTGCCTAATTGCTGTCTAATGTCATTTATTTGTGTTTCTATTCTTCTCTGCCAGGCAGGCTTGTGATAGGACTGTGTTTTGTGTGTGTCTGTCTGCGATTGTATTTTTAGTCCATGGTGTGTCACTACTGTGAATATCCCAGCATAAACTAATGTATGAATGTCTGCGAGTATAGAAATTGAATGAATGTAGTGTGGTAGTAAGTGAGTGTTCACATAATTTAGTGTTTTTCCTACTTTCATTGACGTGTTGATTTTTGGTATTCGTGGTCGTTGTGTGGGATTTGTGCCTGTATATTTAGTGAGTGTTTCCTGAAATATAAGTGAGAGCGTATTAACTAAATCCATGTCTATGTTATCAGTGATGGATGAGGAAGTGTCTGTAGTATCATTAGTGGTAATTGTTGTATGTGTGTTATTATCAATGCTTGTTACTGGATTATCCTGACAGGTTACATGATCTTCATTAATGTTAGATGTTTCTGTCTGTTGATGTATTTGATCAACAACCTGTTGTTTGATAAGTTCAAGTGTTGTTTGTGGAATAAGGTTGTTGTGTGTAATTGTTTTTTTCTGATCAACAACCCTTTGTTCGGTGGCAGTGAGATGAGGATACTGTTGTGTGAATCTATGGTGTAGTAAGTACAGATAATAAACTCGTTTATTTCTACTGTCCATTTCATCCATTAGCGTGGTTTTCCAGCCTTTGTGGTCTGTGGATGCATTGCCACAGAAACACCAAGGCTATGTTGGTTCCTCACATCTGTTGAGGGCAGTAGCCACGCTTGGGCCGGTGCTGCTTTCGCCACCGGTAACCAAGGGAGACTGTGGCCTATTTTTCGAACGTGAGCCTCTGCCTAACCCACGAACGCGAACCTTGTTAATCCGGGCGACGTCCGAGCCGGTATCACACTTTGACCTGGTTACTACCATGAAAAATATCTCCACAGAATGTGGGGGTGGTCACTCTTAGCTTCATTTCTCCCCATAGACCTTACTGGCATGGGTGTCCCTACCAGGAGCTTGTGCTCCAGCCTGCATTGCTCTATGGTTCAGTAAAATTACTGGGCTCTCCCACCACGTCCAGGTGGTGACCACGGAAGAGTTATTATTAATATTATTTCGAAATATATAATAGACAACTGCTAAATCTATATATTATATTATGTAATTATATTGTATTTATCGACATTTGGAAGTTATTTTAGCTTGAGTTAAAAATTCATGAACGAGTTGCTTAATTTTTCAGGTAATATTTAAAGTTTTTGTGGCGCCATCTGTTATAATATTTTAATTTTTAAAGAATTTATATTTTTGGTTATTATAAAATGGCAAAAAGCTTAATTTTGAGAAAATGGGTTGGTTTTATTTTTTAAAAAAATTGTAAATGTTAATAACGAATAAAATCGTCATTAAATCCGACCTTCTCGAGATATCACGTAAAACTTCTCCCGGTATCTTTCCATACCTTTGACTTTTAACTACCGAAATTTAATATCATCGATCGCTCTAATAAACAAACTTTCCTGCGAAATTTCAGAAATTTTCGACAAAAAGCACTGGAGTTATTAAGCTTCAAACACGATGAAGAAAATCGTGCCCCCCACACACAGAAGCACACACAAACACACATACACTAATATACACACATACCGAAGTCACCCCTTTATTTTTTGCATTTTTTCACGTTACAAGGTCTCCTGAGTTCAAAAATGTAAAAGTGTGGAAAGGTCATTCTTTGACCGATCGCCGTACTTTCTACACATAACAGCCGGAAAAGTAACCAGAATGAATTCACGGGTCCATGCTTTTAAAATTAAATTTTAATAAATTAATGGAAAGAATTACATATTATTCTTAAAATTTTCGTACAATAATTATACAATTAGCTGTTTGACGTCGACATTTATCACGCTGTTAGGATGATAAGTTTCATTTTGTATCTGAAAGGCAAGGACCCAGTGTTGGATCTCCCCACAAAACGGCGTTTTTACCAACATTCTCGCAGTAACAACCCCACATGTAACAATATCCGTAAGAACTGCCCGCTTTATCTTTACATATTTTCGTACAATACGGATTCTCTCCCAAAGGACTACACCCAAATTTGCATCGTTTTCCAGTCACGGGATATCCGCTCTTCGCCTGCACTCCTTCCATTCCTAAAACCATACATTAAAGATTTTTCTTAATTAAAGCATATTTCACGTAAATACTTTTCAATGTAAACTGCTGTTAACACATTGTTTACTACAAATTTACGTAAAGAGAAACACGTATCTGCCAAATCCTATAATGGTTCTAGAAAAAGTAGAAATCCTGGGATCAAAGACAATCTCAAAAATTTGTATAAATTAACAATTGAATAACAAAAACAATAGGAGAACAAATGAAAAGCGTAAGAATAGAAGAAAAACCATTGTTTAACTCACCTAACAGCAGAAATATCAGAGCAATTGCAAGTACCGACTTCATTTTCGGAGTTGTGCAATGAATTTCGTATGCAATTCACGTATTTATATTATTTTATACTCACGAACGTTTATACTCCAGATAATTTTCA
>NW_027121816.1:0-3260 GCF_030686945.1 Centruroides vittatus | reverse complement strand
TGAGAATTTCTTAATTTTATCATTGCTGGCGTTGTTTTCACTTGAAATGGGATCAACCAACACTATAGACTAATTACCTATCGAAGCTAGATAATTAGTCTATGCCAGCACCCAGCAATAACACGTGATTTTACAAGTATTTGTGTTTGATTTTGATGTTAAATTGTTAAAACTATAGGAAATATTTAAATGTAAGTAATAAAACAAATTTTATAGTTATGCGAATAACTAATTGAAAGAATGAATATAAATTGAAACTTTTTAGGGTAATTTATGGTTTGGTTTGGTTAGAAACAATATAATCAAAAAATGTATGACCACATTAATTCTCAATTTACAAATGTATCAGAAGAATTAAATCATGTCATTAATGTTTTTCAAGATATTTAATTTTCATAATGAATGGTTTTCTTTTAATGTTTTAAAAGTTTTGTAATTCATAAAAGAATAATAAAAGATTTATAAAATTATAATTTCAAAAATTAGGGTTTTTTTAGGGTGGAAAAATATATTTTTAAGGATTTTTTAGGGAGTTTTTCCACCAGATCTAGAAGGTGAAAGCATCTGGGACTTGGCAACAGTGCTTATCAGAGTGTGGGACAGCAAAAGTATGTCGACTTATCCAGTAGTGACGAGTTAAACGGTGTCGAGTAAACCGGAGTTTTTTAACATTAATGCCTATGTAAGTCGGCCGGGACCACAGAAAATTGACTACTTAAGGGGCTGTTCATAAATTACGTAAGGTATTTGGGGGTGGGTGGGAATCAAGGATTCCTTACGATATCTTACTCAGGGGTAGGGGTAATAGATCTCGTCTTACGTAATATTCTTATTTTCATTTTTTGATCTCGTTGAGTTGTGGACTTTTAAATTTGGCAGTTTCTATTAAGAACGCTCGTTGTACTAACGCCATCTCATGTAACGTGTTAGAATAATAATGCGAGCAGACTCACTCTCTACCATGGTAGAAAGGCTGTGTGGTGGTTTCTCGGTCTTTTTTTTTTTTTTTTTTAATTAGAATAAGTGCACAATTCCTATGGGTGTATAACACTAAGAATACATAAACCAAAATACATGATACCAGTGGAGTGCCGTGATATTTGATGATGGGGAAGCTGTTTCTGTAAGAAGCCGACTTACAGAGGCAATCAATTAATTGCGCGTCAGGGCTCGTTTGTCAGTGGCGTAGCGTAATGGGAGCGGCAGGGGCGGCCCGCCCCGGCCGCTCCATTACGCTACGCCACTGGCACTTTTCGGGGGGCAGCATTTTTTCACAATAAATAATAATAATAGTAATATCTTGTAAGAATTTGAACCATTTCATTTCATAATTTCGTCGCACCTACGATTCGGACCGATTGAAATGAGCACGGAATTTTTTATTACTTATTCTGTGACGAAAATGGGGAATCCCCTTTCTTTAAATGAATGTATAATAATGACATCTTGCTCGTTGTAGCGTCTGACAACACCGTCTGTACTGACTTGTAGGGATTCCCCGTATTTTATTTAAGGGGAGCGAAATTTTAAGGGGACGGCGAAATTTTCTTCCGCCCCCGGTGGCTGACACCACGCTACGCCACTGCCCCGAATCACTCTATATGTTGCAGTCAAAACCAGTTTTTAGTTAAGATGCGTTTTAACTAGTTGAAACTAGTTTATACTGGATGTCTTTGTTAAAACCGGTTTTGTCTAGCTAAAACTAACATTTACTGCTAGTCAAAAATGAATTTGCGTTCAAACTAGTTTTAACTAGACAAAACAGGTTTTAACAAAAACATCCAGTATAAACTAGTTTCAACTAGTTAAACGCGTTCTAACTAAAAACGGGTTTTGACTGTAACATATATATATATACATTATATATATTCTTGAATTAGTATTAACATTATTTTGTATAATTTTAATGACCTTATTTTAAGCTATTAATGCCATCTTTTTAAATGATAAGTTGGTAATTTTATTGTATTTTAAAATGCTTAACTTTTTATGTTCTGTCTGTTTATTTTTAAAACAACTGTTAGCTACCGGACAATACGCCTTTCGCATCCATAGATATGTGAATGCAGCACCATGGTTGGTTATTTTATGAATTAGCGTTGTAAAGGAATTTTTCGCCAATTTTAGATACTCTCCCTTCTAAATTTTCAACAATACATATTAAAAGTAATCAAGAAAAGCAAATTAGAATACAAAATTTATCTGTTAATTGTCATTAATCTCACAACGTTCGGAAGAAAAAAGAATGGATATGACCGTCGTTTCCCCTTTTTATCTAGTGTTAAATAGCAGATGCTACTTTATCCACATCAATTAGACATACATAATTCATACCAGTTAAAACAGAAGTGAACTGAAAATACCCAATCAAGCTTATCTCATTACATTAACTACCTCCGGAATAAAATCACAACTGGTCAGAAAAAAGAATAAAACAAAACAACATCAAGAAAGTAAGAGAAGAAAGCAGAATGAACACAACTTCTAGAAAGACTGAACTCAGAAGAAAGAGAATCAAATCTGAGGGAAGAGAGTCAACACAACATTCATTCATTAGCATTTATTTACGTAATTGCAATTACATATGAGTTACATTAGTATATGAGTTACATAAAGTTAACATGCCGGCGTTGCCGGTTGTTGTCTTTTGCTTAAGGCTATTTTATAGTTGTAGCTTTAAAGTAAGTGTCTACAAGCTGGAGAAACGTATCGTGAATCTCCCTGTCAAGTACCAAATCTTGTGTGTCACAGGGCCAGCAGTGGTTTTTGCTGAGTAGTAATATCCAGAGTTGGTTCTTTTCAAATTCTGTTTGTATGCAGTCAAGAATATAATGTAAACGGCTCCCGTCCCTCACCACCCGGTCGCCCCATTGTGGGCCTGGCCGAACCCATAATGGGCCTTCTAAAAGAGGCCCTCTTAGTGCCCACAGGGCGGAAAGAAGTTAAAAAAAAAAAAAAAAAAAAAAAAAAAAAAAAAAAAAAAAAAAAAAAGGGCCAGCAGCGGATTTTGCTGAATAGTAATGTCCGGAGTCAACACAACAGTAAATTTGTCGCACCAGAGAAAAGAGTCAAATCTGGAGGAGTTACAGTCAGCTCAAAGACAGACAAAAGAAAAAAAAATAAGGTGCCAAAAAAAAACAGGAATCCAAAAGAAGAGAGAATGTCTTTCAAAAGAAGACAATAACTTTTTCCTTTGTATCGCGAAGTTCGGATTACTACCCGCTAGATACCCCTAGGTTTAATCGTACATAAATAGTCTA
>NW_027121815.1:0-2392 GCF_030686945.1 Centruroides vittatus | reverse complement strand
GCAAAAGGGGCCCTTGGATTGGTTGCCAAAAAATCACGTGGGAGACGACAGCAGGGAACAGTATAAATAAAAGGTCCAGGTGTGGAAGGGCACCTTTTTTCCCAATTTTTTTGGAAACCGAACTTCGTCCACCACAGCTGGACCAATGTCGAGAACATAAGAGAATCAGAGAGTCCCTAGGAACGAAGGAGAAAAGGAACAAGAGCCATACGAGAAACTAACAAAATAAAGTGAATTAATACAGACGTAGGAAGGTCTAAGGAATCGTCTCAAACAATTATTTTTTTTTCTCCATGCAGGATAATTGTTGATTAGACGTTATTGTAGTTACAAAATCACCACGAGTTCAATGTTCTAAGGAACACTTGTTAGTAAATAAATTGTGCAAAGATTGTTACGTGTTAGATAAGGACAAGGAGAGTGAAGGTGTGTACGCGTGCTAACTGTAATCTAGACACGTAAGGTTGCAAGGAAATTTGTGTGTAAATTTTTGTTTCCGCGTTGGTGTTAAATACAAATAAATACGTTTTCTGTAAGCCGACTTCTTTTTCTTTTTTTGTAGACCAGTAGACCTTGGCCTAACCATTAGGGTCTTGAAGAAAATACTTTAATTAATCTGTTAACTATCACTATTCTAGCTGTACAGTACATATGACACACATGACAGTAATTCTCTCTTTAAGTACAAGTAGCTGACCATTTACAGTCCAGCAGGGAATCCATTTCAAAATGAGTGTAAATGAAGTATAAAATAATTAAATTTAAGTTCTATTTTCTTTAATGTAACCAGATTTTAACATTTGTGAAGCAGGACAAAATTGAATAGGAGTAAAAAGTTGTTGGCTTCTCGAAAAAAATTGTTCTAGAAGAACAAAATTTTATTATCGCGCATTATTTAAGAACGCAAAAATTGTATTGTTATATTTTTTTAAATTTCAACGTATGTAAAATTTACAAATATAATAAATTTATATACTATTATAAATCTTTAAAAACTCTTCTTTTTTTGCATATTTTTCAGTCAAGTAAATTTTTTAGTAGATTGCTGTCGTTGTTTAAAATGTCGTTAAATTTTTCGCAAGAGTTTAAATTATATTTCACACATAATATGGCTTTCAAAGTCTAAACACTTAATTGCGATTAATCAGATATCCACAAAAGCGCCCTTATTAAAATTGTAAATAAAACAGTGTTAATCTAAAATTTTACCTAGTTGTATCGAAAAATAGTTACAATATTATATGGTAAAATGAAATTTTACTAGTAACGTCTAAAACTGTTTTAAAATGTATTTATTTTATGTTTCAATAAGATTTCTCCTTCTGCAGTAAATATAATGTTTTCTATATGAATGAAATAAAATAAAACTAAGTTCGTACTTTAATATGTTGATATCTGCTTCTTATACTTAATCATTTAGTATAATCAGGGGACGTGCAACCTTTTTCTATGTAACAGCCGTATTTAAGAACTTTTGAACGAACGCAAGCCCCGAACAAGACGAAACAGAAAAAAGAAATGCCAGTAAATCAATTATTTATTAATATGTAATTATAAATTAGCATATCCGCTTTTTAATATTAATATAAACGATATTATAGAAACCATTCCCAAAAATAATGATATATTGTTGGCAGAAAATATTGTTATAACCTATGCTAGTTGGAATCTTCAATTAGTTAAAAACAACATAAATTTATTGTTGGCTAAATTAATTAAATATATAGTGAAAAATAGGTTGGTTGATTGATTCTTGTTTTTTGGCGCAAGAACCATGTAGGCTAAGCTGCGACAAATCAAGTGGTAAATAAATTTAAGCAAGACGAATCAAAAACATATCATAAAAATTACGTACTAAACATAAATTAATAATGAAATAAAATAAATAAATAAATATACAAATAACAATAACAACAAATATATATACAACAATTTAGGTGAAAAAACAAAATAAATGAAACTATATAATAAATAAATGATCAAATCTCTTTATACATATTAATGACTTTCAGAAAGTCCAGTAGATTGTCCAGACTTGGCCTCTGGCCAAAAATCTCTGACAGACTTGCATTTCTAAAATACTGTTTACGCAACCTCTCAAAAACAGAGCAATTGCACAGTATGTGTTTTACACTAAAATAGTACTTACAATACCGACATATAGGCTGGTCATTACCTTTAAAAAAATATTCATGAGTCAGTCGAGTATGTCATTCTCGAACAAGTAATAACAACCTCGAATCTCATGCCATACAGTTTCTTCTGTGTCCAATTTTCTATGATAAGTTTGATCTCATGTAGTTTATTGTAAACTTGTGCGTTCAACAGATTTTGCCATCTCTCTGCTAGTCGTTTTTAAACAACCAGCTTCAAGTTGCCTCAGTGTGCTCAG
>NW_027121814.1:0-27185 GCF_030686945.1 Centruroides vittatus | reverse complement strand
TTGGCTATGTTTTGGGCTACTCCAATAAATAGACACCTCCATCTCTTACCGTAAGTGAGGAGATTTTATAGAAAGCAGCAAGTAAAGATACAAACTTATAACTGAAACCATAACATAACATCTTTGACCACAACAAATTCCTACAAACCCTATCAAACACAGAATATAAATCAACAGAAAATGCCTTCCTATGTTTCCTTTAAAAAGTTTTTTGAATAACCGTGTATAAAACAAAAATGTTATTTAATGTAGAATAAATAGTCTGTACATGTCTAATTTTCATGCAATATATTTTTAACTTCTAACCATTAAGTCAACCTTCTAATACATAATAGTCCAAAAACAATTTTGAAACACAAGATGATAACCAGATCCCTTTATAGTTACCAGGAAATTTCTCAAGAGATAAATTTAATAAATATATACTTTTGTAGATGGATTAATAAATAATGGCTTTTTACTTTTTCAAAGCCACATAGATTTATGGTTGTGGATTAATTTAATATTTTATTTTTAATTATAATTATTCAGCAATTATGAAAATTATGTCACTGTTAATTATAAAAAATAACTGACTAAAAAGTCAAACAAGCAATAGCATATTTGCATAGTAAGTCATATACTGTTTTATTTTGTCAATGTGCTGGTACTGTTGGAGAATTTGTACAAAGTTGGTCAGGGAATATGGAATTTAAAACAAAAATTTGAGTAGAATCCTGTATATAGTTAATCTGGGCCTCCTGCTTCTTTAATTATCTTAATGTTAATGAATACAGCAAGAATTAATAATTTGTTTATTTAGTTTATATTTACTTAACATTTATTACTTTAATTTTTTTAATAAAATTTCAACGAATTTCTTTTTATGATTTCGGAAAAAGCATATTTATGACCAGGTGTTTAGTTAATGTTTAATAAACTCATACTTAGTTGAAGTCTTTGCAGATATATAATTTGACATTTTATATGAAAATAAAAATTCAGTAGGACCTGCTTAAACTGACCACCCTTGGAACCAAGATAAATGGTATGATTGATTAATACTTTGTAGCCTGGCACTGTGCCAAGGAAATTATTTCTCGTGTTTCAGTTTTTAGAACATTTATTTAATGTTCTTAGTGAAATATGGAATGAATTTAGTTTCTCACGGTAGCTGTTGTAATACAATATTGAAGCAATTTCTGATAATGGAAAATACTACAATATGTGGGAGGTGGATGTTGACCTGCAAGTAGAATTTCTTTTTCTTGTTGATGCCACCAGGACATGTTTTGGACTGTAACGCCTCCTCCTGCATGCTACACATATTTGACCGCCCCTACCAATGCTGATTACGAGTAAATTCAAAACCTAAGCCAACCCACGAGAGCGTACTATCGATAGTATGATTTATGATAGTTTCATGTAGTTGACAGGGGTTAAAAAAATCCATTAAAATATTTGATATATATTAATTTTAAATATTATTCAAATCAAGCCTTTCCGTTGATAACAGGCACCTTTGTTCAAAGTTATATTTCTGTGCTACCATAAAATAAAATCTGCAAATTAAAATGAAAGTTTTCTTATTTAGTATATAAATATGATACACATGTAGGTGCATATAAAAATTTATTTAACTATGAATATTTAAATTAATTAACAATGTTGTTGCGCATCTCTTTGTTTATTTAAATTGGACTGCAATTTGAAAAAATTGTCGACATATAAATTCCCACTCATCTGTTCGTCTGTCATTCCTTAATCTCAAGAATGGAGTTAGATACATGAAAATCAAGACGAAACACAGAAATTGTAGGAGCAGGACGTTCTGATTAACTATATATGAACTTCCAACGCAAATCGGAATTCACATTATTTCAATTCAAAAAGTTTTTCTCGATAATGACTGGCAGGAGTTTGTTGATAACAGGAAGAGTATGATGTATGGGGACAAATCAATTTCAAATTTACTCCATCGATCTCAGATGAATTACGAAAATTTCACGTGACTATCTTTTGGACTATCCACGTATTTATAACTTTTCTAAATCTTTTTTTTTTTTTTTTTGGTCATGTTTGTCTTTGAGTGTGGGTATGATCATGTGCATTAAAACAAATATAAATCAACATCACTTAACATTTACTTTTAATGTAGTAATGTTTAATTTAAACTAAACATTCTAAAACAAAGAACAATATCTCACATCAGCAAGAATGAAGTGTTAAATTTAATAATCACAGCTATTGAAACTTTCAGTTCAACCCAATATAATATCCTTTACTTATTAACTGTGACATCGAAAGACATCACTGTACTGATTATAATGTCTTTAATTTTCAAAATATATCTTTATAAAGCCTACAGGACTATATCTAAGTACTGTTTTACATGTATTGAATAATTTAAAGGAGATTAAAAATTGCAGCCAAACATTGTGACGGTGTCACAATAAATCGCTCCTTTCCTGTCAACAATTAAAACAATGGTGTAAGTATTGCTTTATGATTAGAGGTACGAGAATAAAAGCCCATTTTCAATGAAAATTAAGCATAAACACAAAACCTTGTACCTATGTTATTTAATGCAACCATTCACAATGAGTTACGTAAGTGTGGCCTTAAACTTAATCATAAGATGTTAACAGAATAATAGCATTAATATTAATATATGTATGTATATTATATGGATATAAATAAATAGCTTGGAGTTTGCAAACTTTAAAAGTTAGAAACTCTGAGTTTTTATGTTATACTTCAAATTGGTTATATTAATAGATAATCTCTTTTACTCAAATATTTAATGATTGGTTTTAATAAACACAATTACTTATGGGCTATTATTTCCACGATAAAAATATAAATTCTCGAACTTTTTCAGTATCAAATATTTTCCATTTTGAACTTGTAAGATTATTTGTAAATTATATTTAAACTATCGTAGTTACAATATATTGGAATTGATGTTAACGACGACCTTCATATTTTAGTTTAAATCGTGGATTGATATATATCACATGGGAGCTAAAGACGTCCCTAGACAATTTTGGTCACCGCATGACTTCACTCTCATACATGAAGCTTTAATAAGATTTTCCAGAGTTCTAGCTATTGGAAAAATGCTGTATTATTTTCAACAAAGTTTTCATTTGGGATTCATTCAGGTAATAATACGAAACATATTTATTTCATAAGTGCAGTACAATCTTGATAGTTCGACACATATGGAGCGGAATAAGGAGATTGCCGGATTATTGGAAGTAAGATGAATTCTATGGCGCACAAAAGTATTTGATAGAGTGGAATAAACTGTTAATGATACCAAAATACGAGTTGAATTAATGATCAAAATATTCAGGCGCCCTGCTTTTGCCCATAAACAGTTTTGCCAAGTTGGTGGATTCCTACTAAACCTAGTGGGAGTTGTTTTTGGAAGAAAATTTTCAGGGATTGATTTTTATATTTATATAGAACTTACTGTGTTATAAGATACTATACCTTTTTTAAAGAGCTTAACAATCTTTAATATCATGCCCAAGCTTGAGTGTTCAAGCTCAGGTTCAATATGCAACCTTTAGTGGGAAATGGAGTTTGAACGGGTGGAAAGATTGTTTACGACTTGGCAACAGCACCCCAGTTGACTAGCGTTGAATGTCTAGAAGTGTCGAGATTGTACTGTAATTGCTCGGTAAATAAACTTAGATCAGGAAAGATTATTTCTAATGTGGAATGGGTATTTATTTAAATAACGTAGATAAAAATGTCAAAATTATATTTCCTAGGTCTTTTTAATACAAATGCTAGTCAATATCGCATGGTTCTTGGCCGGAGTTTTCATTTTGCTGAACACCATAGCCATTTGCATGACTACTTTATATTCACACTATAAAGGAATGGAAGGAAAAGAAAACGATGGGGAGATAATTCAAGATGCTGCTTTCACTTAGTAAGTAAATTTACACTACAGATCTAAATAAAATAAGCAAAGATACTAAATTTTGAAAATTCTACAGTCTGTCTTCTTCGATGAAGACTTTATTCTGGGCTCTGTTTGGATTAATCGATCTCGATTCTGCAGATGTGATAGTTGGGATAGAAACTGAAGCATCACCCGAATGAATCATTTACCACAGTTTTACCCAGGCTATCAGGACTTTATTATTTGGCAGTTATCATATGCTAATGATTATAATTTTTATTATTATATTGATTGCTGTTCTAACAAATACTTTCCAGAAAGTCATGGTAAGAACTTTCATCTTTTGTATTAAGGGTCTATTTGATTGGTTGGGATAGTGTACATTTTGACTTCAATTTGATGTCATTACTTCAGTTTCACAATGAGTAATTCTAAAGAATGACGTCAAATTTATGTAAAAATGTGCATTATCTCAATCAATCAAACAAACATTAAATTAATATCAGATGGCCATTACCAACCTTCGTAATTTATCAAGCATATTAAGAGTCGGGACACCATTCATTGATTCTCTGACTTATGCCAATTGAACCCATTACGGATCGGGTTTATTCATAATGACTGGTCATTGGCTGGTGATCATGGCTGGTCATATACTCTGATGTGCTTGTGTTAATTCATACAAGCTGTATTTAATTTTATATAATTTATATAAGCTCCATTTTTTGTGTCAGCATTATCCTAATTTATTATTTTTATGATTCAGGATAACGGTGATATGGAATGGAAATATATTGGAACCAGACAATGTGCTATATATTTTTATGTAGATGAAGCCATACCCAGTCCTTTCAATTTAATGCTGAATTGGTATGAAATATGTTCTAAGGTACATTCTGTAATAGAAGCAACAAAAGTCTGCAATATAATAAGACTATTTACATAACTCAAATGAGAATACTTCTCTTGGTTGGTATGTAAATTATTTCAGTCATTTAAATAATTTGATCGTCAGAATTTTTTTGCAATAAAAATTACTCGTAATGAATTTCAGAAATGTTGCTTATAAGATGAAAGAAGCAGAGATTGATGACGAGGAAACAAAGAAAGTGAGTTTTATTTGTAAATACATTATATATATTAAAAGCTGAAATGTGATCATTGTAGTTAAATAATTCTTTTTTGTTCCCTATGAAATAGGAACTGATAAGAAAGATTATGCAAAAATACCTACGAACAAAAGCCAATATTAATCACAATTTACACAATATTAACTCTAATAAAATGATGTAAACTTTTTAATGTATTTTAATTTGAAAATAAAATTATTCTTTGATGAATCAATTTTAGTACAGTACAGTTTGTTTAGTACATAATGACCTCATTTTGTCTTTTTATGAAGATTCACATTAACGAACATTTCAAAATCAATAGCAAAAATTCAAGAACATGACAAAAAATAAATTTGAATTTGAAATATTAAGAGATGAAATTATTATTACGAGTTAAGCCCACAGTTTAAGCAACTTAGAAGCCTATGTATTCCTCAACTGCACCCTTTCAAAACCAACCCTAATTTAACGTGATTAAACACTTTTCCTTTTGTTTTCCTTACACATATCAAGGTGGAATGTCAAATCTTGCTTGTTTTCGTTTTATAGGAAGGCTATTTTTTTTAAATAAGGTCTGTTTTTTAATAAAAAGAAAAATACTGTAAATATCATTAAAATATATTTTTTCCATATTCTACATTCTTTTATCTACTTTTCTACATAATTTCCATTTTTGTTTAAACATTTGTCATACCGCTCAACAATTTTTTGAATTCCGACTTCAAAGAAATCTGCCGCCTGTGAAGAAGCCTAATCCATGACTGCAGTTTTCACTTCTTCATCGTCGTTGAACCGTTGACCACCAAGGAACTCCTTTAAGTATCAAAACAAGTGAAAATCACTGGGTGCAAGGTCTGGACTTTGTGGATGATCGTATCAAGTCAAATATGATAAAGCACTGTCCAATCTTTCTGTTTTGTGATCGTCAGAAAGCAATCTTGGAACCCACCGAGACAATTTTCGATAATTCAGTTTCTCCGAAACAATGGTATACAAGACTGATCTTGAAATCTGTGGAAATTCAGTTGAAATCCTGAATCGTCGATCCTCTCGAATTTTGTTATCCACATCAAGAACAAAATCTTCTGAAATCGGAGAAGGTCAGCCAAGGCGTGGCTCATCATGCACATTAACTCCCCCATCCTTGAACATTCTTACCCATTTTCGAACTTTACTGTCACTCAGCATTATCACCGTAAACTTCACAAATCTGACGGTGAATTTCCACTGCTGCCAAGTTTCTTGAACTCAGGAATCGAATAACAGATCGCATCTCACAGTCGGCAGGAGACTCAATTTTCTTAAACATTTTAAACTTCTACAGCTCAGCATACAGACAGACGATATGGCTACAAATGGCGTCAAAACGTGCGCCATGCTTGCTCGGAGCAGAAGCCCACGCGTACTGGCTTGACTGCGCATTATTCTCACTCTCATTCACAAACGGACCTTATTTAAAAAATAGCCCTCGTATTATGTTGATCTCAGCTTCACATAAAACGCATTCTTGTCGCGCATACTTTTGTAACAAAATAGGTCTTTACGTAAAACTACCTGGAAAAAATTGTAGACTTATAAATTTCCACTATCATTTATCTGTTTTTCCATAATCTCGAGAATGGAGTTAGTTAGATCATATGTGTATCATAAAGTAGATATCGTGTGGAAAGAATAGGTGTAGGAGGCCCCAATTAACTGTATATGAACTTCCAATGCAAACTGAAAGTCATGTGATTTCAATTCAAAAATTTTTTCTAGAACAAAGTTACATAAATTACTGGCTTGCCTCTTTTGTTATCAAGAACCCTACAGACGTCCCATAATTTATATCTATGGTAATGAGTTTGCCTTTATAGCACGTGTAACCACTCAAATATATTGTAAATAAAACATTAATCCACTCTATCATATACTACTTGGGCAAATGGACTAATAGAATGTGCAAATGAAATAATTGTAGCTTCATTAAAGAAAGTAATGTGACTTTCAAGAAATTATCTCGCTATTTACTTTTTCACATGACTTCATTAAAGAAAGTCACGTGAAAAAGAAATTAAAGTTATTAAAACATGGGACAAATTCCTTTGAAATATTTCACGAAAGAATACAATGCAATATTCTCTGTTTTATCTGCTACATGGTTACACTCCATGTCTATCAAATGGTTCTAATGTTTTCTCCACACACAAGGATTTTCAGTATGAGAAGAGACCACCATGCATGTACGCTGTTGATTGAAGACATTGATGTTGTTGGAACGTTGGAAGCACAATATTGGTCAATGATGATGCATATTGCTAGCTGGTAACAGCAGTGGCGCCAACAGACAAGGAAAAGGGGACTGAAGCTGTAAAAAAAAGGGCATTATACATTATGCAAAAAGCTTCAATCTCTGCGATTCAACATCAAATCAGCACTCCTGCAAGATGGTGCTAACTTAGCCTTGAAAAGAAGGAATGTGGTGGCCCACCAGTGGCCAAGCAGTTCTGTTTCCTGATCACCGGGACTGTTCAGTCATGGGCGCATGCCTCACTAGGACAGGCTGGCCAGGTGGAGTTTTCTGGGTTTTCTCCACATCTGTAATGCCTGAATAGGGGCCTGTTACCCTTAAAGAGACCTCCCGGAAGGCATTATTCCCCGCGTATAAAACCAAAAAAACAAATATATATATATACAAGGGTTGATCAAAAATTAAGGTTACAAGGCCGATATTACTGGAGTTTTGTTTGTTAAAGAGAAATGAGAAGTGTGCGATAATTCCAATACATGCAGTTGGCAACTGTGCAGAGTTTCAGCTACCCCCCACCTACAGTGCTAGTTGTAGGTGGGGGATACCGTGATTTTGCCGTTCTATTAATATGATTTACAGACAGATTGCACTTAAAAGGAAATGAGTTTACTGTATTTCAGGCTACATTTTATTTTTAGGATTATGCTTTTGAAAAAGTAGTCTAATGACAAAATTAAACTATTTAAATTAAGTCATGCAGTGTTGCCACCTTTTCAAAATTACTGTCCCGGACATTTTAAAATTAGGTGTTTTATTGTGAACAGAAAATAAACAGGTATACCTCGAGTTACGTCGTTTGTCAAAAAAGTATATGTTAAAATAAAAATCAAGTTTAAGTCATTTTATTCGACTTTACATCCGTTCGCCACAAATACTGAAGTTGTAATATCTCTAGAAAAGCGTTAAAAGCACATAAAATCATATTAAAATATGTACATTTACAGTAAATGTTAACATAATCATCATAAATCCTAGAGAACGAAACCTGAAAACATCTGTGTTTCTGTGTTGTCGTCTTATTTAGCGGTCTTTAAGTGCTCATTATTGGCGTTTTCCACCGTGGTTTCGACTTATGTCGTAACGACACAAGTAAATTCGACTTACATCGCCTCTCCTGGAACCAATTACCGACGTAAGGCGAGGTATACCTGCAGGGCTGGATTTTCCTGTAGGCTAACTAGGCTTCAGCCTAGGGCCTCAGGATCAAGAGGGGCCTACATTCAAATTGTTAGCAAAATTAAAATTACACTATTCTAAAAACAGTGAACACTAAAACACTGAACTGAAAATAAGGAGAAATTCTATGCATATGACTAATAAACAAACTTAAAAATGGGAGGTGAAAGGGCCTCATAATTGGAATAGCCTAGGGCCTCTTTTCATCTAAATCCGGCCCTGTATACCTATATATATATATATATATATATTTTTATTGAAAGGTAAACATGTATATAAGATAATAAAGTAATACAATAATCACATGTGGCATATCCAAAAATAATGACAGGCCGGTTTCTATATTAATTGCAAAAATAATACATAAAAGTAAGAATAATAAATAATAACATACCAACATTAATAATATTAAGTAACAAAAGATACTTACTTACTTGGTGGTGGTTCATATGGAATTTTGTGGCTATTCGCCTTTTACTCCGAGAGACTTGTAAGTGATCGCTAGGCGACCGAAGAGCCCGCATTATAGAATGGCCTAATTGTGAGAGGGGAAAGAATGCCTTCCGGGAGGGGTTTTTATGGGAAACTGACCCCTTTACAAAAGATACAATGTATCTGATACAATATATAATATAAATATGAGGCATGCGCAATGTCATTTTACCGCCAAGAACTGAACAATGCGCATGCCAGTTTTAAATCAGTTACAGACTTGTGTTGGAACAAACCTAATATTTGCAAGTCAAATTTTAAAATTACATTTTCTGTCACTCTTATCCTAGAGATAAGTTTGGGTGGGGGTATGAAGTTACTCGTTAACCATTAAAATAAAATACTTGCAAATATTTTTATAAATTTATTTTGTTTCATCATAATTTCACAATTTCTACAAAAACCGAACAAATTAATAAGTAATCTGGACCATGAATTTGAACACTGGCCTGGTGGAAACACTAATCATGAATGAAACATGTGACTGTTTAGTTTTCATGTCTGGTACTTAAAACAACATTTTTCATGCCAAGCTCATAATGATCGGCTGATGAATAGTGTCACCAGGCCGCGGTCGGCAAACAAAATTATATCTTAATTTTTAAAAAATTTTATAAAATTGTTTTTAATATTCAATAAGTTCATTATTTACATCTGGGGATATATTACATTAAATTTTGAAGTGCAAATTTTCAACATAACCTAGTGTAGACATTTGTCTGATTCTTTTCAAAGAAAACGTTTATGCAATTTTACATTTAAGAAAACCTGGCTTTATTTGAATGAATTCAAAAATTGGTTAACTCATCGATTATTGGTTAACGAGTTGAACAAATATCATCTCATGATGATGATATTTGTTCAACTCGTTGCATCATTTAGTGTTACGATGAAATTGAAGCACTTAAAATGAATGCTGATTGCAAGAGGCATGAAAAAAGAAGTACATCATCTCGTTTACCCCCCTCCCCGTTCATCACGTCGGCCGGTGTAGCCAGTTTCCAAAAGTGGTAATCCTACTGGTGAAGGTGACACTCGACACATCCAGGACAAATCGCTTATAAATAAAATTTGAGATTATGACATAAACTGGAACTAGGTTTTTACCGCCTCGATTATTCGGCCATCATTGTTATCTGGTTTTTGTTTTTAACTCTTCACCCTGTGGTCACTAAGAGGGCCTCTTTTTAGCAAGCCCATTAACGATTCGGTCAGGCCCACAATGGGGCGGCCAGGTGGTGAGGGCGGGACAGACATATCTGGTAGGAATGCCCCCCATTAAATTTCTGAGGACTTTCTGTCCCATCTGGATTCGACCCTGGGTCCCACCTTGGGACCGCTCGGCCATCCAGACGTCATCGTTATCTTGCTTAAAACAGGGTTTTAAAAAGAAAAACCACATGAAAAGTTGTTTTCCAAATGGAAAAAAAATATCAAAACTTGCGAATTTTTCATTCAATTTATTAAGAAAATGTTTGTGTATTTGAAAACATTATGATTAAATTAAAAAACAGAAATATAAATAATTGATTTAAGTTTAAATAACACAAAAAAATTATTTTTGAAGGCAGTTCTTGGAAAAACTTTGATCATCATATACAATTTTGCATTGTTTTAAAAATCATTATTCACTTATATTACAAATGATACATTACAAGTGTCTAGTGACTTTTTAATCATTCTTAAAATTCATTTTACTTTCTTAACATTGTTTATTTAAAAATTTTTTAAAATAAATGTTTCTAGAGGCATTCTAATTAACTAGGATGTAAAACATATGATTAGTATACTATGGTAAAATAAAATTGTCAAAAGTTAATTCCAAACTGAGAAGTACATAAATTATAGTTCACGAATTGTCTAGGAAGTTTTCGGAATAGAAAGATAAATGTTTTCAGCAATATTAAATATCTGTCATTAGATTGAACATTTTAATTTAAAAAGGCAGTAAATGTTTCTTTTACAGCTGTAAAAATTTTTCAAACTATAAACTAATATTTTATTAAATTAGATGTGTCAAGGACTTATATATATTTTAAAAAACACAAATATAGAATATTTTTGTATTAATATATTAGATATTTAAATATTTAATTTTTAAAAGAAAGGCCTATATTATTGATATATAATTATAATAAATATATGAAATTTTAAAATGTAAAATTGGTAATTTAATATATAACATTAAACTGACATATAGGTCATTGGGTTACTTGCTTTTAACTATTGTTTTATTGATCATACACAGGAAATTTCAAGGCTGGCAACCATGGTACAATACTAAAAAAACTATGTGGAAGAGAAGAAATGTTTGGAGCAGTTGATGATAGTCTAAAATCATTCATTCCAGTAACAATGGAGTACAACATAAGTAATATTAAGCTTTATGCACATCAGGATAATTACTGGCATTTTGCCTATTCTAGTCTAGTTTGTGTCTGTTAAATATATTTATTTGATGTAAAATTAGAAAGATAAGCAAATTTCTCAGAGTGTGAATTTCTATGTTTTAAGATATAAGAATGATCTTCCAGACTAATGCAAACTACTACACTATCAACCAATTTAAATTTAATTTAGCTGTGCCATTTAATTTTAGTTGATATATCATCATCTTGGTGCTGTTTTTCACTGCATTATAATTCTTTTTCAATAATAATTGTTGATGACATTGTATATTATTGCTATTCAGTAAAATAAATGTATACATATTATTCATGGTTCTATGAAATGTTATATCTACAGAGACTTGAGAGACTCTATGTCAAACGAAGTAGAACTGATTCTTCTGCATCAAACAAGAAAAAATAAACTTTATCTTTGGAATGCAAAGTTAACATTATTAAAGACTTCGATACAAAAATGAAATTTTGTGAATTGTCAAAGAAGTTTGATCTATTCGAATTGACAGTCAGAACAATTATAAAAGGTAAAGAAAAAATTCTCAAAGCTGTGAAAACTTGACAGAAGGCCTCGGTTCAATTGAAAAGGGGTTACAAATTTTAGAAAATGTAGACTCCAACGAAGAGCGCATTTCTTCTACAAAACAAGAAATAAAAAAAATATTAGCATGCTGCGAGGAAATTTTGTGGGAGAAAAACATCTTTGAGCCATCAGACGAATTTTAGATTTTATAAAGCCTTCTACATCAAAATAACTTCGGTTTACGATTCTAATAATATAATTTGTAATACATATGTATTATCTAAGATTTTATTAAACATTTTTTTCTAAATTATTGTTTTCTTTAGTCTCCGGCCCCAATTAAAAATAATTTGTATGTATTTATATGCGAAATTATACCCCGACTTACGCGAATTCAACTTATGCAGTTATCGCTTGGTCCCACCTATCGCGTAAGTTTGGGGTATTACTGTAATGAACGATATTTGTCCATTGTCCAATGCAAGTATTTCTATGTATTTAATAAAATTTAAAAGTAAATACAACTTAATCAAAGATGAAATCTTTGTATTCTGTCTTTTCTTTTCGTAGTCCTTTAGCACTTCACAAACTCTCGGAGATGACCTTTCCTTTGAGGCTACTGCCTCCGCAAAAAAATGTAAAACCAGGTAAAATGTCATCTGGTGTTAAAACCACAATCACAAAATTACATTTTAAAGTAAAAATTAATACCATTTTATGTGGTCAGCGTTATTTACATTTAATAAAATTTAAAAGTAAAAATGACTTAATCAAAGATGAAATCTTTGTATATTTCTATGTAGTTATTTGCTCATCTTACAATGACTAAAACCACATTCCTTGTCTTGTCTTGTCTTTCATGATGAGTGAGGGCTACTAGGCTATAGTGTACTGTGGTAAGTTTTTCAATGGACATGTTATATATGGTAGTTATACAGTCAAACCTGTTTTTATGCGGTGGATAGGGACCGCATAAAAAAAATCACACGAAACTTCACGAGTGGCTATAAAAAATAGTTTTCGCAACACAATTAAAAAAATGTTTTTTTTTATGCAGTCAATAGGGACCGCATAAAAAAAGTCTCACATAGAAAATAACTCAAAACCGTACGAAATAGAATTTATTGACAACAGATGTCAGCACTTGACTGCATCGTCTCGTCTATCGTCTGTTTTACATACTTTTGTCCAGGTGGTGTTTTTTTGACTTTAAAAATAAATTATTTCATTTTTCGCATATTCATGCAATAATATTACTATAATAAGTTTATTTAGCTATAATAAGTCAATGTGAGACATGAAAAATCGCACGAGACTAGTCGCCAACTATACCGCACAAATAAAAAATCGCATTAAAAAAATCGCACAAAAAAAGACCGCATAAAAACAGGTTTGACTGTATGAGGGATGATCAAAAAGTAAGGTTACAAAGCCTGCAGTGAAAAGTGTACGTTTTATTTCATACAACCAATACAGCCAATTGATAGTACATACATTAGGTTATTTTTTGACAGTCTTCATATTGGTTTAGGCACTTGTCACTTCATGTGATGAGTTTGAAAATTCCCTCCAGGTAAAATCCTGTCCTTGCGTGTTCAGCCAAGTTGTCGCAAAGTGTTTCAATTCCTCATCTGAAGTGAATCGTTGTCCTGTTAGGTTCTCCTTCAAGTGAGGAAACAGGTGAAAGTCGCTTGGACCAAGGTCCAGGCTGTAGGGAGGGTGGTCGATGATGTCCCAGCAAAACTGCTTCAACAGTGTGGTGGTCTTCTGGGCTGTATGAGGTCGCACATAGTCATAAAGGAAGATGATGCCCTTGGTGAGAAGTCCTGGCCATTTCCTCCTGATTGCTTCGCACAATTGTGTCAAGGTCTTGCAGTATAGGTCAGTGGTCACTGTGTGCTCTCCTTCCAAAAACTCCACTGCGATCCTCATTGGTGACATTTTCTCTACTAGCCGCAAACTTCCAACATCATTCTGCGACATGTTGACGAGACATTACAGTCTCCGTAACCTCTACCAGCTGCCAGTGAATTTCAACCGGGGTTACATGTTTCATCCACAGAAATCAAATAACTGAACGGATTTCTTCGCAAGACCAGTTTTCCAAATGAGTCACCATTTGTGTTTACTTACAACTAGCACTGTAGGTGGGGGGTAGCTGAAACTCTGCACAGTTGCCAACTGCATGTATTGGAATTATCGCACACTTCTCATTTCTCTTTAACAAACAAAACTCCAGTAATATCGGCCTTGTAACCTTAATTTTTGATCAACCCTTGTATATATATATATTTGTTTTTTTGGTTTTATACGCGGGGAATAATGCCTTCCGGGAGGTCTCTTTAAGGGTAACAGGCCCCTATTCAGGCATTACAGATGTGGAGAAAACCCAGAAAACTCCACCTGGCCAGCCTGTCCTAGTGAGGCATGCGCCCATGACTGAACAGTCCCGGTGATCAGGAAACAGAACTGCTTGGCCACTGGTGGGCCACCACATTCCTTCTTTTCAAGGCTAAGTTAGCACCATCTTGCAGGAGTGCTGATTTGATGTTGAATCGCAGAGATTGAAGCTTTTTGCATAATGTATAATGCCCTTTTTTTTACAGCTTCAGTCCCCTTTTCCTTGTCTGTTGGCGCCACTGCTGTTACCAGCTAGCAATATGCATCATCATTGACCAATATTGTGCTTCCAACGTTCCAACAACATCAATGTCTTCAATCAACAGCGTACATGCATGGTGGTCTCTTCTCATACTGAAAATCCTTGTGTGTGGAGAAAACATTAGAACCATTTGATAGACATGGAGTGTAACCATGTAGCAGATAAAACAGAGAATATTGCATTGTATTCTTTCGTGAAATATTTCAAAGGAATTTGTCCCATGTTTTAATAACTTTAATTTCTTTTTCACGTGACTTTCTTTAATGAAGTCATGTGAAAAAGTAAATAGCGAGATAATTTCTTGAAAGTCACATTACTTTCTTTAATGAAGCTACAATTATTTCATTTGCACATTCTATTAGTCCATTTGCCCAAGTAGTATATGATAGAGTGGATTAATGTTTTATTTACAATATATTTGAGTGGTTACACGTGCTATAAAGGCAAACTCATTACCATAGATATAAATTATGGGACGTCTGTAGGGTTCTTGATAACAAAAGAGGCAAGCCAGTAATTTATGTAACTTTGTTCTAGAAAAAATTTTTGAATTGAAATCACATGACTTTCAGTTTGCATTGGAAGTTCATATACAGTTAATTGGGGCCTCCTACACCTATTCTTTCCACACGATATCTACTTTATGATACACATATGATCTAACTAACTCCATTCTCGAGATTATGGAAAAACAGATAAATGATAGTGGAAATTTATAAGTCTACAATTTTTTCCAGGTAGTTTTACGTAAAGACCTATTTTGTTACAAAAGTATGCGCGACAAGAATGCGTTTTATGTGAAGCTGAGATCAACATAATACGAGGGCTATTTTTTAAATAAGGTCCGTTTGTGAATGAGAGTGAGAATAATGCGCAGTCAAGCCAGTACGCGTGGGCTTCTGCTCCGAGCAAGCATGGCGCACGTTTTGACGCCATTTGTAGCCATATCGTCTGTCTGTATGCTGAGCTGTAGAAGTTTAAAATGTTTAAGAAAATTGAGTCTCCTGCCGACTGTGAGATGCGATCTGTTATTCGATTCCTGAGTTCAAGAAACTTGGCAGCAGTGGAAATTCACCGTCAGATTTGTGAAGTTTACGGTGATAATGCTGAGTGACAGTAAAGTTCGAAAATGGGTAAGAATGTTCAAGGATGGGGGAGTTAATGTGCATGATGAGCCACGCCTTGGCTGACCTTCTCCGATTTCAGAAGATTTTGTTCTTGATGTGGATAACAAAATTCGAGAGGATCGACGATTCAGGATTTCAACTGAATTTCCACAGATTTCAAGATCAGTCTTGTATACCATTGTTTCGGAGAAACTGAATTATCGAAAATTGTCTCGGTGGGTTCCAAGATTGCTTTCTGACGATCACAAAACAGAAAGATTGGACAGTGCTTTATCATATTTGACTTGATACGATCATCCACAAAGTCCAGACCTTGCACCCAGTGATTTTCACTTGTTTTGATACTTAAAGGAGTTCCTTGGTGGTCAACGGTTCAACGACGATGAAGAAGTGAAAACTGCAGTCATGGATTAGGCTTCTTCACAGGCGGCAGATTTCTTTGAAGTCGGAATTCAAAAAATTGTTGAGCGGTATGACAAATGTTTAAACAAAAATGGAAATTATGTAGAAAAGTAGATAAAAGAATGTAGAATATGGAAAAAATATATTTTAATGATATTTACAGTATTTTTCTTTTTATTAAAAAACAGACCTTATTTAAAAAAAATAGCCTTCCTATAAAACGAAAACAAGCAAGATTTGACATTCCACCTTGATATGTGTAAGGAAAACAAAAGGAAAAGTGTTTAATCACGTTAAATTAGGGTTGGTTTTGAAAGGGTGCAGTTGAGGAATACATAGGCTTCTAAGTTGCTTAAACTGTGGGCTTAACTCGTAATAATAATTTCATCTCTTAATATTTCAAATTCAAATTTATTTTTTGTCATGTTCTTGAATTTTTGCTATTGATTTTGAAATGTTCGTTAATGTGAATCTTCATAAAAAGACAAAATGAGGTCATTATGTACTAAACAAACTGTACTGTACTAAAATTGATTCATCAAAGAATAATTTTATTTTCAAATTAAAATACATTAAAAAGTTTACATCATTTTATTAGAGTTAATATTGTGTAAATTGTGATTAATATTGGCTTTTGTTCGTAGGTATTTTTGCATAATCTTTCTTATCAGTTCCTATTTCATAGGGAACAAAAAAGAATTATTTAACTACAATGATCACATTTCAGCTTTTAATATATATAATGTATTTACAAATAAAACTCACTTTCTTTGTTTCCTCGTCATCAATCTCTGCTTCTTTCATCTTATAAGCAACATTTCTGAAATTCATTACGAGTAATTTTTATTGCAAAAAAATTCTGACGATCAAATTATTTAAATGACTGAAATAATTTACATACCAACCAAGAGAAGTATTCTCATTTGAGTTATGTAAATAGTCTTATTATATTGCAGACTTTTGTTGCTTCTATTACAGAATGTACCTTAGAACATATTTCATACCAATTCAGCATTAAATTGAAAGGACTGGGTATGGCTTCATCTACATAAAAATATATAGCACATTGTCTGGTTCCAATATATTTCCATTCCATATCACCGTTATCCTGAATCATAAAAATAATAAATTAGGATAATGCTGACACAAAAAATGGAGCTTATATAAATTATATAAAATTAAATACAGCTTGTATGAATTAACACAAGCACATCAGAGTATATGACCAGCCATGATCACCAGCCAATGACCAGTCATTATGAATAAACCCGATCCGTAATGGGTTCAATTGGCATAAGTCAGAGAATCAATGAATGGTGTCCCGACTCTTAATATGCTTGATAAATTACGAAGGTTGGTAATGGCCATCTGATATTAATTTAATGTTTGTTTGATTGATTGAGATAATGCACATTTTTACATAAATTTGACGTCATTCTTTAGAATTACTCATTGTGAAACTGAAGTAATGACATCAAATTGAAGTCAAAATGTACACTATCCCAACCAATCAAATAGACCCTTAATACAAAAGATGAAAGTTCTTACCATGACTTTCTGGAAAGTATTTGTTAGAACAGCAATCAATATAATAATAAAAATTATAATCATTAGCATATGATAACTGCCAAATAATAAAGTCCTGATAGCCTGGGTAAAACTGTGGTAAATGATTCATTCGGGTGATGCTTCAGTTTCTATCCCAACTATCACATCTGCAGAATCGAGATCGATTAATCCAAACAGAGCCCAGAATAAAGTCTTCATCGAAGAAGACAGACTGTAGAATTTTCAAAATTTAGTATCTTTGCTTATTTTATTTAGATCTGTAGTGTAAATTTACTTACTAAGTGAAAGCAGCATCTTGAATTATCTCCCCATCGTTTTCTTTTCCTTCCATTCCTTTATAGTGTGAATATAAAGTAGTCATGCAAATGGCTATGGTGTTCAGCAAAATGAAAACTCCGGCCAAGAACCATGCGATATTGACTAGCATTTGTATTAAAAAGACCTAGGAAATATAATTTTGACATTTTTATCTACGTTATTTAAATAAATACCCATTCCACATTAGAAATAATCTTTCCTGATCTAAGTTTATTTACCGAGCAATTACAGTACAATCTCGACACTTCTAGACATTCAACGCTAGTCAACTGGGGTGCTGTTGCCAAGTCGTAAACAATCTTTCCACCCGTTCAAACTCCATTTCCCACTAAAGGTTGCATATTGAACCTGAGCTTGAACACTCAAGCTTGGGCATGATATTAAAGATTGTTAAGCTCTTTAAAAAAGGTATAGTATCTTATAACACAGTAAGTTCTATATAAATATAAAAATCAATCCCTGAAAATTTTCTTCCAAAAACAACTCCCACTAGGTTTAGTAGGAATCCACCAACTTGGCAAAACTGTTTATGGGCAAAAGCAGGGCGCCTGAATATTTTGATCATTAATTCAACTCGTATTTTGGTATCATTAACAGTTTATTCCACTCTATCAAATACTTTTGTGCGCCATAGAATTCATCTTACTTCCAATAATCCGGCAATCTCCTTATTCCGCTCCATATGTGTCGAACTATCAAGATTGTACTGCACTTATGAAATAAATATGTTTCGTATTATTACCTGAATGAATCCCAAATGAAAACTTTGTTGAAAATAATACAGCATTTTTCCAATAGCTAGAACTCTGGAAAATCTTATTAAAGCTTCATGTATGAGAGTGAAGTCATGCGGTGACCAAAATTGTCTAGGGACGTCTTTAGCTCCCATGTGATATATATCAATCCACGATTTAAACTAAAATATGAAGGTCGTCGTTAACATCAATTCCAATATATTGTAACTACGATAGTTTAAATATAATTTACAAATAATCTTACAAGTTCAAAATGGAAAATATTTGATACTGAAAAAGTTCGAGAATTTATATTTTTATCGTGGAAATAATAGCCCATAAGTAATTGTGTTTATTAAAACCAATCATTAAATATTTGAGTAAAAGAGATTATCTATTAATATAACCAATTTGAAGTATAACATAAAAACTCAGAGTTTCTAACTTTTAAAGTTTGCAAACTCCAAGCTATTTATTTATATCCATATAATATACATACATATATTAATATTAATGCTATTATTCTGTTAACATCTTATGATTAAGTTTAAGGCCACACTTACGTAACTCATTGTGAATGGTTGCATTAAATAACATAGGTACAAGGTTTTGTGTTTATGCTTAATTTTCATTGAAAATGGGCTTTTATTCTCGTACCTCTAATCATAAAGCAATACTTACACCATTGTTTTAATTGTTGACAGGAAAGGAGCGATTTATTGTGACACCGTCACAATGTTTGGCTGCAATTTTTAATCTCCTTTAAATTATTCAATACATGTAAAACAGTACTTAGATATAGTCCTGTAGGCTTTATAAAGATATATTTTGAAAATTAAAGACATTATAATCAGTACAGTGATGTCTTTCGATGTCACAGTTAATAAGTAAAGGATATTATATTGGGTTGAACTGAAAGTTTCAATAGCTGTGATTATTAAATTTAACACTTCATTCTTGCTGATGTGAGATATTGTTCTTTGTTTTAGAATGTTTAGTTTAAATTAAACATTACTACATTAAAAGTAAATGTTAAGTGATGTTGATTTATATTTGTTTTAATGCACATGATCATACCCACACTCAAAGACAAACATGACCAAAAAAAAAAAAAAAAAGATTTAGAAAAGTTATAAATACGTGGATAGTCCAAAAGATAGTCACGTGAAATTTTCGTAATTCATCTGAGATCGATGGAGTAAATTTGAAATTGATTTGTCCCCATACATCATACTCTTCCTGTTATCAACAAACTCCTGCCAGTCATTATCGAGAAAAACTTTTTGAATTGAAATAATGTGAATTCCGATTTGCGTTGGAAGTTCATATATAGTTAATCAGAACGTCCTGCTCCTACAATTTCTGTGTTTCGTCTTGATTTTCATGTATCTAACTCCATTCTTGAGATTAAGGAATGACAGACGAACAGATGAGTGGGAATTTATATGTCGACAATTTTTTCAAATTGCAGTCCAATTTAAATAAACAAAGAGATGCGCAACAACATTGTTAATTAATTTAAATATTCATAGTTAAATAAATTTTTATATGCACCTACATGTGTATCATATTTATATACTAAATAAGAAAACTTTCATTTTAATTTGCAGATTTTATTTTATGGTAGCACAGAAATATAACTTTGAACAAAGGTGCCTGTTATCAACGGAAAGGCTTGATTTGAATAATATTTAAAATTAATATATATCAAATATTTTAATGGATTTTTTTAACCCCTGTCAACTACATGAAACTATCATAAATCATACTATCGATAGTACGCTCTCGTGGGTTGGCTTAGGTTTTGAATTTACTCGTAATCAGCATTGGTAGGGGCGGTCAAATATGTGTAGCATGCAGGAGGAGGCGTTACAGTCCAAAACATGTCCTGGTGGCATCAACAAGAAAAAGAAATTCTACTTGCAGGTCAACATCCACCTCCCACATATTGTAGTATTTTCCATTATCAGAAATTGCTTCAATATTGTATTACAACAGCTACCGTGAGAAACTAAATTCATTCCATATTTCACTAAGAACATTAAATAAATGTTCTAAAAACTGAAACACGAGAAATAATTTCCTTGGCACAGTGCCAGGCTACAAAGTATTAATCAATCATACCATTTATCTTGGTTCCAAGGGTGGTCAGTTTAAGCAGGTCCTACTGAATTTTTATTTTCATATAAAATGTCAAATTATATATCTGCAAAGACTTCAACTAAGTATGAGTTTATTAAACATTAACTAAACACCTGGTCATAAATATGCTTTTTCCGAAATCATAAAAAGAAATTCGTTGAAATTTTATTAAAAAAATTAAAGTAATAAATGTTAAGTAAATATAAACTAAATAAACAAATTATTAATTCTTGCTGTATTCATTAACATTAAGATAATTAAAGAAGCAGGAGGCCCAGATTAACTATATACAGGATTCTACTCAAATTTTTGTTTTAAATTCCATATTCCCTGACCAACTTTGTACAAATTCTCCAACAGTACCAGCACATTGACAAAATAAAACAGTATATGACTTACTATGCAAATATGCTATTGCTTGTTTGACTTTTTAGTCAGTTATTTTTTATAATTAACAGTGACATAATTTTCATAATTGCTGAATAATTATAATTAAAAATAAAATATTAAATTAATCCACAACCATAAATCTATGTGGCTTTGAAAAAGTAAAAAGCCATTATTTATTAATCCATCTACAAAAGTATATATTTATTAAATTTATCTCTTGAGAAATTTCCTGGTAACTATAAAGGGATCTGGTTATCATCTTGTGTTTCAAAATTGTTTTTGGACTATTATGTATTAGAAGGTTGACTTAATGGTTAGAAGTTAAAAATATATTGCATGAAAATTAGACATGTACAGACTATTTATTCTACATTAAATAACATTTTTGTTTTATACACGGTTATTCAAAAAACTTTTTAAAGGAAACATAGGAAGGCATTTTCTGTTGATTTATATTCTGTGTTTGATAGGGTTTGTAGGAATTTGTTGTGGTCAAAGATGTTATGTTATGGTTTCAGTTATAAGTTTGTATCTTTACTTGCTGCTTTCTATAAAATCTCCTCACTTACGGTAAGAGATGGAGGTGTCTATTTATTGGAGTAGCCCAAAACATAGCCAAAGATTGCAGTGCCACAGCACTAACAGAAATTTAAATTTGCCAACTGGAAAGTTTTCGGTTAATTGACATTTCAGTTGATCGACATTCTACTGTATTGACAATTTATTTAGATGAAAATGGTTTGAAACTAAATTTGAATAAGTCTAAGGTCATTTTCTGTAAAGGTGATAAGAATGCAAGGGCAGATAAATGATGGTTCTTCAATTCAAGTTGTTTCTAACTACAAATATTTGGGTGTTACTTTTTTCATCTAATGGTTTATTTCAAATGCATTATATCAATAAAAAAATTCATGCTAAATTATTGATGAATAAAATCATTCAGTTATGGAAATCTACCAGATTACGTAATTTGAATGATTACTTATATCTATTGAAAACTGTGGTCTTGCCCCTTTGTTATATGGGTCAGAAATTTGGAGTTTTCATTTGTTTAATGGTGATGGTATACATATTGAATTCATTAAAAACCTATTTCATTTACCTTGTTTTATACCAGGTAATTTAATTATAATGGAATGTGCCTTGACTTCTATAAAACTTATGATATTTACTAGGATAAGAAATTGGATTATTAGGATTTCTAACCTTGATGAGTATCGTTTCAGTAAGGTTTGCCTGAAATTTTTCTACTTGGTAAAAACTCTATAGATTGGATATGTTATCTTATTGGCACTTATAAAGTTAATACTATGATCGTTACAAGTGATAATTTAGATTTGATGGACTGGTCTCTTCTCGTTAACATTTTTGATAATTTTTTATACAACATAAATGAAAAAATAAATAATAGTGCATATAATTGCTGATGTAAGGATTTAATACTACTTTTTTTGATAATTCCTTATATAATCAAGATGTTTTTCTTATTATTTATCTGTCTTTATACAGGCTAGTTATAATTCATTGTATTTTTTAAATACAGTAAAGCGTCGTTTATCCGAATCAATTGGGGACTGGGATTGTTCGGATAACCGATTATGTACGAAAAAATATATTAACCTATCTGATGTTGAAATTTTTCTCCATTGTGTATCGCTTCGTGTTGAATTTTACTCCGTTGTGTGTCGCTTTGTGTTGAATTTTCGTCAATTTTAAGCCTAACGAAAATTTTTATAATAATAATCGAGACTATTGTATCGTTAAAAATTATTTCTTTATTTTGTACAAACAAAATAAATACATTGAAAAATATAAAAACAAAAAAAATTATACTTTAGAAGTTAATCTAGTATCAAAAACGTTCGATTTGGCACAACACAGTCCGACTGGAAAGCTTGGTTAACCGGCTTTCAGATAAACGACGCTCTACTGTAATTACTTGAGAGAATTGTGTAATTTTTGTATGGAGGAAGAAACTGTGGATGCCTGGCATATTTTGGCTAAATGTGGGTGTCTTAAAGTGTTATGAGAAGAAATTTTTGGTTGTGTTGTTCTTTCCAGGTCTTTTTTCTTCAAATTTCATCAAAACCTTGTTTTCAATTTAAAGCGTTTTGTTTTTTAAAAAAAATCTGTTGATCTTTTGTTCTACAGGGTGTAATTCCTCTGCTACAAATTTGGTTTCATTGCTGGAGTAGTTTGGGAGCATTTGTCAGTGTGTGTCATAAATACTAATATTTTCCTTTTTTATAGGTAAGAAATATTCTTATTAATAATTAAATTATTATATGTATTTATTGATATTATTTTTCATATTTTATTGACAATGCTCCCAAATTTTAAACATTAAATTTTAATTTCAACCTTAACCTAAAATTTAAGTTAATACTTATACGTGGTACGATCCAAAAGTTCGGGGAATGCAGTAATCTATGACAACAAAAGCATGTATTTGAAGTTACAGCGTATGAAATGGATTGTACCAAACCACCTCTACGTGTTCAGGTTAATTTCACCCATGTCATGTGATTAAACCGTGAGCGCTGCTGTTTTTTTCCGGAGATAGTTACCTTTGTTCTGCGACGTAATCAAAGTGGAGTTTCAAGAACAACCTCCAACATTAAATTTTGTCAGCGTTTAGGTAAAACACCTACGGAGATTTTAAAATTGCTAAGAAAGGTGTACGGTGATTCTACGGTGAAAGGTCACGGTGAAATCGAAATGTTGGAGGTTGTTCTTGAAACTCCACTTTGATTACGTCGCAGAACAAAGGTAACTATCTCCGGAAAAAAACAGCAGCGCTCGCGGTTTAATCACATGACATGGGTGAAATTAACCTGAACACGTAGAGGTGGTTTGGTACAATCCATTTCATGCGCTGTAACTTCAAATACATGCTTTTGTTGTCATAGATTACTGCATTCCCCGAACTTTTGGATCGTACCACGTATAATTTATTATTGTATATTTTTGTCTGTGATTTTGTGTTCAATGAATTTAACCTACTCACTGGTATTACTGTCATATCTCTGGTCGAGACCTAATGACCTTGACCTGTGGACCCGAGGTATCTCGTTTCAGCCCTTGGAATGTTTTTGAAACTAGATGTCGCTAGTTGTTATATTTTTCATATTAAAACTAACTTCCAAAATACAGTGGGTGATCGGTTAACGAACATAATCTGTTCCAAGACTTTGTTTGCTATCCGAATTGTTTGTTAACCGATTATCGATTTACCAAAGGTTTGTATAGGAATTTGATTAATTCATTCTGGAGATCCCAAAAATAAAAAAAATATATACTTTCTTACTATGTTTATTTATGTGTAATAATAAACACACACACACACACATATATACAGGGTGGGCCAGCGAAAACGAAACGGCAGAGTGTTCGTGTTCGTTCAAGCAAAGCATTCGAACAGGTCGATTTTACTCTCGAGGGGACATCTTTTGCAATAAAGTTTTTGCGATTCTGAATACAACAGACAACAAAAAATTTTATAAACTCATTTATTTTGTACTAACTAAACAAACATTTATTTCAAAAAAAATGTTTGTTTGGTTAATATTCAGAATCGCAAAAACTTTATTGCAAAAGATGTCCCCTCGAGAGTAAAATCAACCTGTCCGAGCGCTTTGCTTGGATGAACACGAACACTCTGCCGTTTCGTTTTCGCTGGCCCACCCTGTATATGTATGTATGTATATATATATAGATATATATATATATATACATACATACATATATATACACACAGTCTTGCATTTTTATTAGTCATGTTTTTTCCATTTGTAAATGCTTTTCTCTCTTCTTCAGGATTTTTTAGAAGTAATTATAGCATTGTAATTGTAGAGATCGTTAAGCCTATTAACCTCAACCTGGTTTGGATGCCATTCTCAGACCGTTGTTCTGACATCTTCCAACTTCTTCAAAAGAACTTTAATAGCAAATATCAACATTAATCCTCTTTTCTAGAAGAAAACATATCTCACAGAGTTTCTTGGTGTTTTTCATTCAAGAGTTCTTGATGTTCTTCTTTCGTCAGATCCGTATGAGCTCTTCAATGTTCTTTATTTCTCAGATGTGATTTTTGTTACTTCTTGAGCTGCTTGAGTCTTCTTGATTATACAGTATCTTTCTTAGATAAGATTGAACTGCACCCTACTGTAGACCTGTTCAAGCCATACTGCTAAGCAACATCAGACATCTTCTGCCCACTCTCTACCTTTGCTATTATACTCTCACCTTTCAAAAATAAAAACTGATGCAATACTTAACGAGTGCACCCGACAGTCTCGCGAATAGTATAAAAGAATTGTTTCTGTCAGAAAAATGAAGGTGAAATTACAAGGGAGTATTTCAAAGTTTGAGGAATACTATCCGATCAGTATATACCAGGTTAAGCGTCGATGTAAACGTCTCCCACACACCAAAAAGTTTCGGATTGTTGCCCGAAGACAAGGGCAGACCAATCGGTATCCATTATTTATCCATCACTTCTTGTGTATGTTCTGTGAGGTGTTCATTGTTCGAACATATAAATCTTTTGTAAAAGTGTTCGTTATCGGATTTGATTGTTAACCGATCACCCACTGTATTCCTAAATAAAATTTTTTTTTTTTTATAAATGTTAAGTCAATTTAAATTTTAGAATTTAATTTTGACTTAAATGTCAAACAAAATAACAAGAACCAATCTTAAAACAAAAAAAAAACTGAACACTGAAAAAATAAAACTACAATTTGGAATTAATGTAGGATAAGAATAGTTTTCAAAAAATCTATTCCATCATAAAATATTGACATTACAAATAAACAAACTACATGTATAATTATTATTCTGAAATTTTGCATTTCATGTTTTACTAAATAATTCTCTAGCTTGGGCAGACTGAACAAGAAAATAGTTACTGCTTAAAAATTTAGGTGATTTGAGAATAATTGGTGTAAAAAAAAAAAAACCTGTATTTATCAACTAGAACATTTGTTACTGTTTTAAACTCTCTCAAAGTAAAACAAACTACCGTATTTTACGAACTATAAGACGCTACGGACCATAAGACGCACCTGAATTTTGGAGGCAATTTTTCGAAGAAAAAGGTGCATCTTATAGTCCGTAAAATACGGTAATTGGTATTTGAATAAAGAATTATTTACATAACTTGCTAAATTTTTAAACAACAGGTAATAAGCAATTAAAAAAAAACAAACAATCTGAAATTAATTTGAAAGAGTTTTTTTATTCTATTCATATTTATGCAGATTTTAGAGTCTAACATAGCAAAATATAATAATTCCTGATTTAAAGTTAAGTTTTATTATTTCTATTGAAATCCATAAACATATTTGTTATTCACTTATTATTATTGAAAATGAATATAAAATAATATATGTAATTTTGATTGTGGTAATGATGCAGTTAGTCATTTTATTGCATAATGCTAAACAGCATCTATTTGGATTATTTCAGAAACTATCAGTAACTACAAAAATACTAGAAATGGGGCTATTACTGTGAATTGGCATTAAAATTCAATTACCTTTTCCATAAGTATTAAACAATTGTTGTTGAGTATAAACTATAATATATTGAAAAAAGAAGCAAATATCTAAATCAGAAATTTGTAAGAAAACAATTTAGAACTGTAATTACATATCCAAACAAAAATCATCAGAGATGTAAAAAATTCTGCCAAGTAAAAACTATGACAATAAAATTTTTTTCTTAGGAGATTTTAGTTAGTAAAGATATGCTTGACACTTCAAAGCAAAATTTATAAAATAACAATAAAAATCTTCTGAGTACTGCTTTAAAGTGCCAAACTTATCATTACAAAGAAAAAATTTTATTGTCATTTAAATTATAATTTTTTACTTGGTGCAATTTTGTATAATTCAGATGTTTTTCTTTGGATGTAATTTGTTTTTTGGTTAATGGTTTTTATATAA
>NW_027121813.1:0-7798 GCF_030686945.1 Centruroides vittatus | reverse complement strand
AATTTACATTTCTTTTTTATACAGGAAAAGCGTCCAATAAAAATTAGTGTATGTCAGTGAAGTTTTGTGTATTTTTTTAATTGACAGTAAGAACTAAAACAACAGAGAGAGAGAGAGAGAGAAAAATATATATATAATTTGTATTCTTCCAAATAATTTGACTGTCTAAATTACCGTCAGCCAGTTTTAATAACGTATTCTTGTATACTTTATCCTTACTTGTACATATTCAACCGTTACAAATACGACATAATTATTTCTAATATACTTGCTTAACGAAAAAAATTCAACAGACGAACTACAAGTAACAATCGAATTAAATTAAACTTTATTTACAATGATCAGTTTAGACCAATTAAACATGAAATTAATTGTAAATTATTTATAAGTAAAACTAACAAAATCAAATAACAAATTGCTTTTGAATATGTTCATTGATCAGTCAAGAATGGACCAATTCTGGCCACGGGACTCCATCAAAATACACGTGTGTACTGACGTCTGTTTCCGAAAGACGATTATTCGGGTCCTAAAATGATCAAAAAGAATAATTAGCTGTGGTAATTTTACTCGAGAAATATTTTTATCTCTGAGTAAATGCATTAAAATAAGCAGTAATAAGTCAATAGCAAAAAGTTATTCAACGTGATTAAATAATCGCGAATACATTCACAACTTATCGTAGAAAATGCGTTAAGCATAATTAGTGTTAATAAACAAACGAACGTTTCTCTCGTTAACTATAAAAATTGATGAAATTCTCTCATAACACATGGTAAAAAGGCCGATGTAATATTCAATGCTCGAGGCGTAATGATAAGTATTGTAAACGAGGACTACGTCACACGACGAAACTCAACGAGTTAAGTAAAATGAAGTATAAACTTACTCTCTGTAACAAATCGTCGATTATGAGTTTTGCATCGGTCGACAGTAGCAAATGACTGGGATACACTAAGTCCATGTTTTGGGCAACTGAAAAGGCATTTTTATATTTATCATTGTTCTTTTATTGTGGATAAATTCCAAGTTATACTCGCTTACTGTTAATCATGTCGATAAGAGAAAATGAATTGATGTCAACCTGCATTTTGTCTAAGTAAATGTCCAGTGGGGTCTTTCCGATTAACATTTCGTATAATACGGTGCCAAATGACCACCAATCGCAGTAAGCGTCTAAAAATAATATATTGATTACACGAGTGCAAACAAAATGAGCTTATTAAATTGGAACAGAACACCTTACCATATGGCCTTCCCCGAAGAATTTCTGGACATAGATAGAACAAAGTGCCGCAAAATTCGGTCGGGTTTGGTTCGAACTGACAGAAAGAAAATCAGCCAATAAGATTTATCTAGTTTAACGAAAATTAGGCTATTGCTGTACACACTACTTACTGTGCAGAGACCGAAATCGATTAATTGGGCTCCTTTGGTCTTGTCAAGCACGATGTTACTGCAGCTTATGTCTCTATGAATTATTCCTGTCGAAGAGAGAAACAAACTTTATCATACACTGCCATTAGTTGACGAAATGAGATTTATAAAGTTACCTTTATTATGAATAAACATAATGGCCGAAGCCACTTGCGAAGCGATCACTTTGGCTTGGATTTCTCCAAGGCGGCCATTACTTTCTAAATAATTAGTCAAGTCCTGTCCGTCCACGTAGTCGGAGACGAAACAGAAACTAAAATAGACAGTTATTAGTCCATACAACCATAATGCATTAGCAATAATTCAAATGGAAAGGGTTCAAATTTATTTACCTCGTATTTGTTTTGAAGCAACCAAATAAAGTAACGACATGGGGATGGCTGGATGAGGATGCCCACGCTGCTTCTTCTCTCTTTATTTCGCGCCTCTGTAAATAAAGAAATTCTTTTTAATATACACTAAATACAAATGAAGAATATTCTCTAGACATTTCTAATTAATGTTTATAGAACAACGATTTCTGTTCTCTTCGTGCGACATCAATCACTTTTTAAAGGGTTAATAAATAATAACATTTTAAATAAGGTGATTTTAAAACGTAAAATAAGTATTTTGTGCTAAAATCATAAAATGGTCCATTATTAAATCGGATCAAGTTTATTTATTTTTTCGCCACGAGAAAACGAAGAATATCGGAAATAACGCTAAGAACTTCTCTATCGCTTTTATGGCCACTCGTTCATTGGAAGTTTTAGATAGAGCCAAATGAACGGTTCCGAAACTGCCTTTTCCGATTTCTCTGAATTCAAAATCCTCGATAACGGTTTGATTATATTTGTCAAATTCAAGTTCGGAATTTTTTTCCGGATTATTTCCCGATTCACGTTTCTAGAGTGATGAAGTTTTTCAATTGTATAATTTGATAATTGAAGGGCGACAGAAAGAACGACGTGTTACCTGAGAATCGCAAATGTCGTGTGACATGCAACAAAAGAATTTGCAGAATGCATTTCTGCAGAATTCTGTAAATTTTCCCTTCTTCTTGGGTTTCGTTTCTTGGAATTGCGACTCCTCTTTCTTAAAAGGGTGACACTTCGTTTCCAGAAACTTATCGTCAATCTAAGAAAAGCGAAAGACAAAAACTGTTGTTGCTTGTGGCATTATCGGAAGAATATTTATAAAAACATAAAAAATCGTTATCAACTGAATTTTAGTAAGAAATGTGTTTGATTTTTGTATGGAGAGAGTAACGACTTACATTTATGGGATCATTTTTATCCTCCTGACCATTTGGTTCAGCCTCGTCGTCTCTCCTGTAAAGAAATTTGATTATTTCGTAATTGATATTAAACTACGTTCCGACAATAAATCGTAATTATAAATGTAATTAACGACGGAATTTACTTTTTTCTCTTCTCTCTCTCACTCCACATTCGCAAAACGAACTTTCGAACACAGCGCATAATTTTCGCCAAGCTATTTAAACAATAGAATATTGTCAAATGCGGCGTATTGTTAGCAATTGTTGTAGTTCTTTGTTATGAAATCACGTGACTAAATATCTGAAATTTATTTCTAGTATGAAAATGAACTTGTTTGAAGAAATTTTTACGAAATAATATCATTGTTTTCGCATTTTTCTTGCATTGTCATTAATCAAAAATAAGGGATATTAATTATAATAAACGGTGTTGTATTTAATGTTATTTATTTAAGAAACGAAGTCATTATTATTAGGAATTATACACAGAGAGAAGAGTTTTAACAACATTATGGTAGATAAGTGCATAGGCACACAAGTAATTGATTTTAGTTTGTCCACAGTTTAAATTAAATCGTTTTAAATAAATTTATTTATAAAACAAAATTAATTATTCGTTTCATTTCTGTTTTGTTATATTATTAAGTATTGCAAGAGCATTCGTAAGATTTCACATATAACATTAATTAAGTTTCTATGGAAGTGTCTGGTAAACATTGTACGAGGAACACAAAGAGAAACTATAAAATGACATTTTAATTTCACATACATTGTTTTTTTTATCATTAAATCAATAAAGTTATTTTGACTGAGTAGAAGATACAGAAGATGGAAAATACTTCTTGTCTTATTCCGAAGTCGTGCCTTCTTTTAATCATTCTTTACTTCACAAGTGAGTGCATAGGAAGACACTGGGCACCTTTAACATCACTCTAACCAGGAATAAAGTAAGATTCGGTGTGCGAGATATTCCTCAATAAAGAGTGGTGTTAAATATGCCTTATGCGCCCAGTTGTGAAGCGAGGAATAAATTTTTCAGTTAAGATTTCTTTCTACATATTGCTAGTCGTAGTGAAATACTGTATCAGTGGCATATCCGAGAGGGACCAAGGAGTTTTGGCCTTCTCCAAAGAAAGGAGAAAACAAATAATAAAAATTGTTTTAACAATTTGTCTTTAATTAAGTTTGAGTTTTTTTTATTTACATGTTTGTCGTGGCTATAATATGGCTATAGGAGGGCGGCGGGTACATCTCTACTGAGAGGGCGTCTTTATAGCATTGAAGCACGAGGTGTGCTTACCTTCAATGTAAAGTTTGTGAAACCATTTGTATTTTATTACAAAATTCTATACATGTGAAAAATAACGATAAGATTGTATATACGAATATAAATTCGTATATGCATATTCCTAATGGAAGCGCTGTATCGTGGAATACGGAACAGCTTTCACTGCGAAAATATCTGAATAGTGTAAAGCAGTCAGATTACAGAGCACAAAACTCGCACTGTTTTGCTGGTGGATGCTACACACCAAAATATCGTATAACGGTTCCAACGATTCTATCCATTAGGCACCCGTAGGGAGCTATTTGATTAAATGGATTGTTTTAAGATTTAAAAAGTAAAGAATGTTTTCTGTTATTTTTATGTACGTTTCGTCGAGATTTAATTGTGAATTTTAAATTAAGTTAATTTTGTGAGAAGCCGGGGGTTGAAGAGTAAAGCTCTAAATTCTATTTCGACGTCAGGACGGCAAATTCTGTTCAATTGTCACTGGATGGCTGTTATCGGATTAGAATTTAGTAGAAGGATATTTTCTAACATCGACAGGGTGACGATTTTCCGAGCGAAAACAGTTTGACATGTTAGTTATCGATAAAGGTTTAATAAACTAAAGTAAGCTATACGTAGAAGCTACTAAATCTACATACAACTACAATTATCTGCTTGATGAGACAATACATATCTAGATATACCGTACTTTATATCTACTTGGACCGAGAGAGTGTACAATTCTATCAATAATTACAATTTTAAGTACAATACATCGTGACGATAACTCAATGTTTTTGGATTTTGTTGATGCGATGGTGGGGAAGACGATCGTGGATCTAGTCGACGTATTATCCGCGATCAGTAAGGAGTTGTGAGGTGGACGCTGGAGAGACGGCAGCTGGGTTAGGCTCTTCCTGGTATGTCCGCGCCGAAGATCGTGTGCACGGCTGGCCCTATTCATCGGTAGGGAAGATGTGTCAAATTGTGTTCTGTGGAATTTTTGTGATTGTGCCGGAAGTATTAACCGCATTACATTTTCGAGGATACTATTGGAATCTACTCTGAATCCTGGTTCGATTGATATATATATATTGTTACTGTATGCTAATCGGGGAATAGATAATTAATTTTTAATTTCGTAAAATTCGATCGGGTCTAGCGGAGGGGCTTAATCTCTGAGGCGGCACAAGGGAGTTTGTTAGAAGTTAGCTTAGTCAATAAGGTCCTAAAAGAGGGTAGCAATTGGTTTAATATTAATCGAATTATAAGGGTTTGGGTTTTTGCAATAGGGATTAATTGGTACATTTTAACTTTAGGACGGTTGTATCTTTATTCTTTAGTGTTTACTGTCAGGTTATTATGTTATAGGACATTATAATGGTTAGTTTTAAATATTATTGGCGTATAATTATTTTACACCAACACATCTAGATGGGGTCTAGACGTGTTACATTTCAAAACCGTTAGGATAATAAATTACGAGAGGTTGCGGGGGAGAGGAGGTGTACGAGGGAGAGTGTCGAGCAAAGGGGAGTTGTGAGGCAGGACGATAGTTCATGACGGCGCGAAAGGCGAACGATCAAAATTACATCACGAATTTAAACATTCGTTTATTTAATCATTATTAGAATAGTATTTTGGAGGATAAAGGGCATTTCTTATTACCTATTCCTGTTATTTTGGCAACCAACCAACTTTGCTTTCCCCTCTGTCTTAGCTGGATTACTCCATCTTGGACAGAGTCTTTTGGCCACCAGGCATCTTTTCTCACACAATACGCAGTACACTACCCTCTCATGGTTGGTTGATTACACTTTTCACATATACTGTTATCTCTTCTGTTCACCATGGAGAACAAAGCTCTATCTGAATTTTTGGAAAAGGCATATCGCATCGCCAATGAAGTTAAGGGCTTTTGCGCTGAGAAGAAGGGGAAAAGATCGTGCTCCACTCAGAATAAAAACTTTATAAATGACCAGATCCAGAAGATAATAGACCTCGCAGCCAGCACCATAGGAGATTGCTGTAAACCCAACGTAAAACCTGTTTGCTCTGGGAAAAAGCAACAGTTTGTTCTGTCTGGGACCCATGACCCCACATTGGGGAGAGGGACACCAGTCAAGAAAAACAATAAAAATCTGAATGCTGAAGCCACTATTCCAATGCCCATCTTGCACCCTCCCACCACTTGTTTCATAACTAGAACAGAGATTGAGGGTTTTACCGGCAAACTTAATAAACTTGTCCACAAAGACCTCCCTGCTATCATGGGAAAAATAAAGGACAGTGCTTCTAGCCACAGCCCACGGTCTTCTACCACCAATGATGACAAACAGCAAAGTGCCAGCGACGTCAAACATCTAAACATCCAACTCAACGAAATCAACAATAAATTGGACAGGATCACAGTGACCAATGATAAAATAGGTGACAACATAGACTATCTTGTTAATCGAATGGATCTTGAGGCACCATTATCTCAGATGGAGGGCCTCTCCGGTAAATTGGGGAAGCTCCTGGAAGAAGGCCCCATTCAAGAAATACTGAAAAATCAACTTATCACGAAGGCTAAAATTGAAGAGATCTGCACACAAGGCCCCTGTGTGAACAGCGTCGACAGATCCTACAGTACGGCGCTTAAATCAGGAAAAATAGTTGAATCCTCTGGTAACACTAAAAGACCAAAAACCGGTAAGGAGGTCCTCCTTCTGTACAACAAAGGAGAGGAAGCGAGCTGTAATAAGCGCAGGAGACTCCTTTTTGAGAAGATCAAGCCATTTAGGCTCCGGATTGGGGTTGACAGAATCTGCAACATCGGTGGTGGGGGAATTGCAATCGAGATAAGAAACACCAGCGATGCCGACCGGCCTGAGAAACATATCTCCGAAGAAATTCCACAAATAACTATTAAAAAGCCAAAGAAGCGTTTGTTTCACGTGGTTTTTATTCAGTTCCTGTTCAAGTGATCCGGGAGGTGCTACCTCTACTTATCTATCGGCAGATCGAGTTCCCGAGCGAAACATATTCTGAAAACGAATTCAACGAGGCCTTCAGAGTAAAATTTACTATGGGCAAGAAAGGGAAAGACTTTATCAACTGGGCTGTGCAGGTCTCGCCCAACCTGCGGAAAAGGCTTCTGATTCTGGGGAAGATCTCTGTGGAATGGTCCAAATGCAGGGTCTCAGACTTCTGTCCGGTACTGCAGTGCTACAGGTGCTGCAGATTTGGCCATTCGACTAAGTCCTGTAGCCAGACAGTGCCAACATGTAGTCACTGCTCTGGCGAACACTCCTACAAAGACTGCAAACATACAGACAAGCCAGCTAAATGCTGTAATTGCTCCAATGAGAAAGCAGCTAACTCTGAACACAACGCACGTGACAGCACATGTCAGGTTTATACTCGTATCAAAAACAACGTAATTAACAGTACCGAATATGGACCAACTCAGTAATAAAAGTATTAGTCTCTTGCAATACAATACCGGAAGAAATATTGCTCTCACCTTAATCTTCAGCTCCATGATCAATGACTGCAACTTCATCTTCTGCCAGGAGCCCTACTGTGTGCGTAACTGCCCAGCTTGTCTCCCAACCACTTGCACCATCCTTAGTGGTACCTCAGAGTATCCCTGGGCGGCCTCTATCGCTCCCAATGACAACTTGTCCCTTCTGCACCACAACAACATTAGCTCTCAGTGCACCTGCTGCTCTGAGATCATTGTCAACGACAACAGGCTCATCCTAATCAACTTTTACTGTCCGATGAATAATGACATCAACGATTATCTGTCTTCACTACAAAACTGCATGGACACCTTCAAC
>NW_027121812.1:0-6661 GCF_030686945.1 Centruroides vittatus | reverse complement strand
GATTCTTCCCGAATCTCAAGCCATTTACATATGTTATAATCACTTAGAGATATACGGAAAGGACAAACTCACGACTCTAGTCTTGTTAATCGTTTATCAGCATTGTTTAAGTTTGGCATATTTGTCTATCGTATACAATTCGAGGAAAAACAATGGAATTTACGTCGGTTATTTTAAGAATAAAGAAATAAGAAGAATTGAAAAATTGCAATTAACATTGATAAACCTTTCTTCTGCAGCCTGCATCGCAGTTTTTGTGTTTCTTAATATTCAGATTGGACTATTTTCGTATCGGTTAATTGCCAAATCCACCAATGAATTAACTGCTGCTGTATGTTATTTTGTCATAAATATTAACTACTTGCTGTTAGACGGAACTGGGATAATTATGTTTTTTATTGTTATCGTCATGACGACTGTATTCGAGAGATTTGACGATTTGGCATTAGAAATTTCCCAATTTCGTCCCCTTACGAGAAACGTTAGCAACTTTCTTAACTACGTACGTAAAAAATATAAAGATTGTTGTGTTTGTTTAGAAGAAGTAAATAATTTCACCAAACACATATTTAATATCATTTACTGCGGCGAAATTTCCATTATATCTTTAATTTTATACATAATTATTTATTTTTGCGACGACGTGTATTCTATGCTTAATTCCTTACTTATATTAGTATGCGCTGTTTTGTCTTCGTGTATAATTAATTTGACAATGGCCGAAATTTCCGAAAAGGTATGCATATATTAATTCTTATTTATATTATTATAAATTATAGCAGTTACTCTAAATTTAATTGCAGGCAATAGCACCTTTAATGGAACTGAAACGACTTTGTTTCTTCAATATCAGTATGAAGGAAAGATTAGAAGTAAGGAAACGTCCAGTGTTCGTATAATATAATGTATTTTTTAATAATTAACTTTATTTTCAGTTGATCTCTTCATTAAAGTTATTAAGTGGACCAAGGAAAGGCCCGGAATGTTTAGATTTTACATTTTCTAAAGTCACTTTTCTGCAAGTAAGATTATGTGTATATTGATAATATAATGTTAATGTTAATATCTTATATTTTTGTTTGATTTTTTAAATCTATTTCAGTTGACAGAAAACGGAATTTCCTTCTTTTCGACTTTGGGGCAGTTGCAAAATCTTAGAAGGCCAAAACCGTGCTATCACATTTCGTTTGTTAAAGAACTGATTAAGGCCAAAGCATAAGCTTGTAATTCTGTTAAGTATAATTGATTTCTAAAAGTAAATAAAATTTTAGTAATTCCATTAAAATGTTAATTATTTTATTAATTTAAATTTAAATACGATATATTGAATGGTTTACTCTCGGGCTATAACAAAAAGGGAACGTTAATTATAAATAATAAAAAATGGAGAGAACAGTTCATAATTAATTACCGATTTTTTCGACTGCAATTTGAAACAAATTGTAGACCAATAAATTCCCACTGTCAGCTGTTTGTCTGTTGTCGGTCTTTCTTTAATCTCGAGAACTCAGTTAGATACATGAAGGAAGACCAGATGTGGAAACTTTCGGGGCTGAAACTCCAATGAACTACATACGAACTTCCGGTCTACACCGGAAATAACGTAATTTCAGTTCGAAACTTTTCCCTAAGAAACAGTTAATCGATGCCCGGCACCATCTGTTGTTAAAGAAAAAGTATGATGTACAGGGGCAAGTCACTACTTATCTGAAGTAGAAAGCATATATTTTAATTTAAATAAGGTAAAAATTTGGTTAAAAATTGCATTCCATATATTTTTGCTATAGAAAAGCAAATAAAATTTACAATAGCTCTATTTTATCATAAATGAAAAGACGATGTTAAGTTCTTACTAATTTAAAGGAAGATACACGAAACACTAATGGAAATACATTAGAAAACAAATGCTCAATATGCCATCTCATGGAAGATTAACAACTATATTAAATTTATAATTATTTTATGTAAGTTAAGAAAGCATTAAGTTAAAGTAAGAACACTTCCAATAGTAAACACTCTTTTGTAAGTGTTTTCTGTTGCATATAATAAATGGAAAATATTGCATTATTGTTTAGTTTTACTTAGTTTGGTTAAATGTGGCTCTTATTCCTGTTAATGTAGTTTTATTGAAGAGAAATTCTTCAAGTGATATTATCATCAGTAACATTCAGAGGAGAGGTTTCGGCAAAGATAGACATGGACCCGACGGTGGAAATATTAATGCAATCCGATATCGATAGATGCGCTTGCAAAGTTCTGTCCCCAACGATTAATTTCCTCAAATTAATCGGTATAAGTAACGTAATCAGATGTAATCATCGGCAGAATCGACAATCTTTCTGGCAAAAATTCTATCAAACAATAATACTTTTGATTATTTTCTTGGGTACAGTTATTTTGTATCTGATAGTTTTCCTACCCGAATCAATTTCGGTTTATTTTTGTATCAATCACTTGGATATATTTGGAAAAAATCGGTTGATGACTCTGGGGTTGCACATTATTTACCAAAACGCCATATTTCTTGCATTTCTTTTCATTGTATTAAACGAAAGGAAGAAACGCGGAATTAATTTCGGCCTCTTCAATTCGAAAGAAATTAAGAGAATCCAAAAAGTGCAATTTCTTCTTATAAACTGTGCGGTTACAGTTTATATTGGATTAATAATCTATATGAATATCATGCATGCATTTCGTTCCTTTTGGTTGATAGCAAAATCTACGAATCAGACGACGGCTGCTTTCTGTTACTTTTTCATTAATGTATATTACTTTTTTGTACATGGTTGTGACATTTTTGCAAATTTGTTGCTGATTTTGCTAATAATCATAAGTCAGAAGTTTGAAGATTTGGCACGAGATGTTGCCGAATTTCATCCACGGAATGGAAATATCAGTGAATTTCTTCAAAGCATTCGCAACAATTATAAAGAAGTTTGTATCCAGCTTGACGAATTCAATAATATGTTTAGCAAAATCGTCACAACTTTGTACTATGCGGCGATTTTTTTATTCAGTTTCACTCTTTACATAATTTCATACATTTATAAAGGTGTTCATGTGATAATTATTTTGATAATTATCATTATTTTTGTCCTAATTTTTATTCGCATTTTTTCTCAAATTTCTGTTATGGTAAGAATGCGTTATTTTTTCTCTTAGGCGTTAATTTATCGTTTAATGATTCTGATTTAAAGTTATTTCATTTCAGGCAATGTCTCCTTTAATAGAATTAAAAAGATTTTGCTTTTTCCGACTGACTACAAACGACAGATTGAAGGTAACTAAACTTTCGTCAACTAATATATTCAAAATAATATAAATATAAATTAATTAGTATCTGCGTATTTATCTAATCGTATATATTTAGCTGATTTGTATGTTAAAACTACTTGATGGTCCTCGAAAAGGATTGGAATGTCTGGATTTTGTCGTTAGTAAAACGACAGTTTTTCAGGTAGGCCTAATCTATTGTATTTCTATTACAACATTTACTTCAAATGATATATTTTAATTTAGAAATGAACCTGTTTTCAGATGTTAGAGGCTGTAAATACCGTGTTTTCTAATTTGAAAGAATTACAACAAATAAAACGTCAAAAAACATGTTAACTTCTCTACATTTACACGTTTATGCATCTTAACAGCATGTTACAGGCTGCTAGACAAATTTCATTGAACTAAAAGAAAACTATTACTGACGTGGCATGTATCAAAAGCCAATTAATGTACAATCTGGCTTTGTGGTTATCTGGCTCATGTGGAGACTTCTGAAATTTCCGGAAAATTACACCATTTTATTACGAACTAAACTTCCTCTTGGTGGCCATCTCACTTATGTGGGTTTTTTGGTTAAATGGCCAAAATAGGAGTGTCTTAAAGTAACTTTTTATTTTCGTTTATGTGAGCAACAAAATCGGGAAACCCCGTGTTTCTAAACTAAACGTATTGTTTAAACCTGTTCAAACAGAACTGAACTTTGTTGCTTTAGTTTTAGAGCCATTTTTTCAAATTCTTACTCACATATGACAATCAAATAAAGTAATTTTTATTTATACCAGACAAATTAAATATATCTTTAGAATTCAGTAAGAAAAATCACAATTGTACATACTTAAATTATTTTATACAAAATGTGTTTGTATTTTTGAAAAGTTTAACTATTTAGGTAACTACTACATGCTTTGCAATAAAACAATTGACAAGTTTGATATAAAAGTCAGTTTAATTATTAAAACTTTCGTCTGACACTGGAGCATTTTTGTATATTTACTGACGTCTATTTAGTAACTTTTCAATTTTTTTTGTTAAAATACAATATTTAAGTAAATCCTTACTAATGTATCATAAACATATTTCTTCTAAGTGTTCTGTATATTGATGTACTATACAGAAGTTACGAAGTCTACAACAAGCAAGTTGCATTCACAGTACTCTGTATTTCAACATTCTACTGTACTGTTCATTACATTACTCTGTATTATCAGTACATTACTGTGTATCAAAGTGTAAACTAGTGTATACTGCAAAGGATGTACAGTATAAAAATCTTCGCTTTATTTTATATATTGTTTACTTCTAAATGTGGAGTAAACTTTTAGCTGAATTAGTATAGTTAAGTATCGCACTCAAATTACAATTCTCGATGTCTAGTTTTCTATAACCCCGCCCGTGACCAAAAATTGTGTACATAAGTGAAGTTTTACTGTATATTGAAAAGTTTGTACCGAACATAATTTGTGTATTTTTCACAATTTAACAAACACACAAATTGACGATTTTTTCACCCTGTCATTTTTCTGTACTGTTATAAATTTATTTAGGTTGTGTTCAAAATTGTACCTGAAAACAGGCCTAGATAAAAGATACCATTATATTTGTTTATGGCCGGATACGGAAGGAGCCCATAATAAAATTTGTAATGTTTTTCTTTTATATTTAATTAAATTTAAATGGTTAGCGAACAAAGTGGATACAGTTTTAATGTAATAATTTTTATGCTTTTATATGAATACACTAAATAAATTTATTTTCTCATTGGCAAGGACCAGGTCACGAGTTTTGCCTAAGGCTCGAAATATTTCCATCCTGATTCTGCGTAAAAACTTTGATAATGATAATGTAAAGTAATATGAGAGGAAACGGAAAATTAAGCTTTATTTGCTCTGATGAAATTATTATGAATTTTTATATAAATAGTGTACAATTAAAACATATTTAATAATTTAATTTTTTGGTTTCATTTTACGAATTTTTCGAAACAATTACTGCACAATGTTACATTGCATTTTTTTTGGAACAAATATAATAATTTGATTCTAATGATACTATTGATAAAATTGAATAAAAATAAATGCGTATGTCATGCTTACAATCGAATTTGTAATCAAATGATCCTCTATGTAATTTCTGTAAATATATTTAATTAGTAAGGGGAATTTTCCACTTTTATTTTCTCTGACGGTGCCACCTGCAAGAGAACTATTTTTGCTTCCGTTCGTACAAAAGTACACAATTGGTAAAAAATATCAAAAGAAATATAATAGTTTTTTTGGATTTTTTACAATGGACTGTATATTCTTTACAACTCTACTACCTAATGGTTTTTTTCCATATCTATTTCCGTTCCAGCGATATCTTGAATGATGCTCAAACTACCCATTTACATATCTACATCATCTAATGCTTCTTCATCAGTAAGCTCATCTGCATTTGGTAGAATAGCTTATAAATCTGCTTCGATCTGTTCAGAAAATAAATACTCACGTGCTTCATTGATTTTGAATGATTTTTTAAAATAATTCGTTTTGATCAAACAGACCCTAAAGTATGACAAGTTAAAAATCACTATAGTCTTAAGGCCCAGTATCGTATATTAGGTTTACAAACAGTTCTATGCAGGTAATTTTAGAAAGAGGGGGACTCCAAGTATCACTCAAAGGTATGACCTGGAGGTTGAAGGGGAGAAAGATAATGAAATAAGAAGTAAGGTGAAGAATAGGAGGTGAAAGTGGATCAGAGTGGGGGGTTAAAGTTGGGAGCACATGGCGCTTGCTTCGCATTAATTGACAACGAATAAGTTTACAAATACAAAACACAAAATACAAGGTACTGTATATGATACAAAATAGAAATTACAATATGACACTAAGGTGCGCCTGGTATGACAGCTTAACAAGCCAATAGCATACCGATTATGCAATTTTTACAGAAGGCAGGAACATAGTTGATAAACAACTGCTTTTTCGAGAAAAGCAGAGAAACAATTTGTGTACCGATGTGAGACGCAGGACATCTACAATGAGAGGACGATAATGCAATTGAGAACAATACAATTAAGAAGCAAAATTACAAGACAAGCAATTAGATATACTGTACAGTTATACGCGCGCGCGACAGTAAAACAGAGTAACAACAAAAGGCACCTACATCAAGGCACAGAAAACACAGAAATAGAAATTCTTGTGATTGTAGTAGTGGATTTAAACAGTAAGTACAGATTGACAATTACCATTGGTGTCTGGCCAATTGCGTGATGAGTTGAGCGCTGCAGTTGTTGTTAGTATGGGTAGCCCTGGAGGTAGCACAAAGTCGTACCCTTTTTGTTGGCAACAGGTTGGTGAAACCTGCCCACTTGCAGAGGATGGCGGGTTTACGTTCT